>NW_024464984.1:0-1058 GCF_017591425.1 Ochotona curzoniae | reverse complement strand
TGTCCTAGCTGCCTCATTTCCAATCCACCTCCCTGCTTGTGACCTGGCCAAGCAGTTGACTTTGTCCCAAGGCCTTTGGGCCCTGTACCCATGTGGGAGACCTGCATGAAGTTCCTGGTTCTTGACTTTAGGTCAGCTCAACTCCAGCCATTGCAGACAATTGGGAAGTAAGACAGTGGACAGAAGATGTTTTTCTCTGTCTCTCTCTTTTTAAATCTGACTTTCCAGTAAAAAGTAAAATAATCTTTTGAAACAGAGATGTGTTTGAGTATAGTAAGTGGTTAATGTGTCCATTTGTCCTATTTTAATTTTCTGTGTCTATTGAAAACTGCAGGGTATTTTCATATCTACTGATTGATTTTTAAAATTTTTGTTAATTAATTAAGGAGTCAGAACGGCTCAAGAACCTCTATCTGGTGAGCATGCTCTCCTGGCAACATGTAAATGGTGAGGAGTGGGAGGAGGAAGATAATGATGATGTAGTAGTTCCTGCTGTAATGTGGGCCACCCAGCCAGCACTGCTGTCACTGCAGGGCCATCAAGGTATAAGGGTCCTTAGGTTTCCAGCTAGAACTACCAACACTGCAGGGCTGTCAGCATCTGAGGGTTTCTGGGTCTCCAAGTAGCTTAGTTATCTTTTGCCTTTTGTTTCCAGCTGGGAATTTGGGTCCCAATGAATGCCATTAAAACTAACTGTGCCTGGTCCTGGCCTAGTGGCTAATGTCCTTGCCTCGAACAGGCTGTGATCCAATATGGGCATTGTTTTTTACCCCCAGCAGCTCCACTTCCCATCCAGCTCCCTGCTTGAGGGCTGGGAAAGCAGTCAAGTGTGGTCCAAAGCCTTGGGACCCTGAACCCTCGAGGGAGACTGGGAAGAGGACCTGATCACCTGGCTTTGGATTGGCATAGCACCAGCCATTGCAGTTGGTTGGGGAATGAATCACTGAATGGAAGATTGTCCCCTCTGTCTCTCCTCTTCTCTGTATATCTGAGTTTACAGTAAAAATAAATACATCTTTGAAAACAAAAACATAATTGCACCTCTTGTCAGCATATGA
>NW_024464983.1:0-2552 GCF_017591425.1 Ochotona curzoniae | reverse complement strand
TAATAATGCTTTGAGAGTTGCATGGGCACGCTCTACCACAGCCTGGCCTGTGGGATTATATGGGATGCCAGTAGAGTGTTTAATTGCAAATTCAGAACAAAATTTATCAAATGCTTTGGCTGCATAGGCAGGTCCATTATCAGTCTTATAACACTGGGGACTCCCCAGGCTGCAAAAGCCTGAAGACAGTGAGATATACAAAAATATGGTCGGATCCAATTAGTATACCCCAATACCTGCTGGAAATCATTAAGCGTCTTTAAACCATCCATTCTGGATTTTTTTTTTTTTTTTTTGCGTTTCCATAAGACTTTCTCACCTTCCTGTATACGTCCTCTGAATTTATCAGTGCCATCTGTCAGGCAAGACTTAATCAATGTCCAGAACCTGACTATTCCTGGAGAGAGGGGCTCCTGCTGTTCTGCCCTAGCTAAGTCTCTGCCTAAGTGCTCCCATTGTGGCAGGATCAAAAGGCCCTCCTCCAGAAACCATACGGTCATCCTTTGCACCATTTGCAAAAACAACAGTACCATCAGCAGTTTCTGTAATAAAGGCTGTATGTGCGCTGAAAAAGTTAAATTGGCCATATTTTTAACATCTCTGATCGCCACTAACCTGCAAACTTGACCGATTGTCAAATGGCGAAATTGATCATTAACCGCGAACTTGAATGGGCGCTAGATCGCAATCCTGAATGGCGGTAAACTGCGATCATGAATGGCGGTAAACCACGATCCTGTATGGCGGTAAACTGCGATCGTGAATGGCGGCAAACCGCGATCGTGAATGGCGGCAAACCGCGATCGTGAATGGCGGCAAACCGCGATCCTGAATGGCGGCAAACCCAGCTTTAATGGTCGCTACCTGCAAACTTGACTAACTCGACTCGTCGCTACCCGTGAACTTGACTAACTCGACTCGTCGCTAATCCGCGAACTTGACGTGCACGTCCCCGCTGCTATCAGCGGCTCCCTGAGGTAACCTGAAACCTCAGCTTAAATGGGCCCCCCCGCTGCTGCGGCTTCCTGAGCAAAAAGCTCAGTTGTAAACTAATTCCCCGCTCTAAGCGGCTCCCTGAGCGATCTGCTCAGCTTACCTTCCTGGCGTTCACCAGCTGACTTCTATCGATTCACAGTGCCAGTTATCTTCTATCTGATTCACGGCACCAGATATCTTCTATCCGAGTCACGGTACCAAATATATTCTATCCGAGTCACGGCAACAGATATCGGGGGTCCTCCCGTCCCGCGGAAGAAATCACCCGACACTTGAGAGAGTCTCCAAGGCGCTTTTATTCTGATCTTCCGTTGTGTCCGTTAACTCCGTTGAGACCGTTATGACCGTTATGACCGTTACGCTCCAGCCCCTCCCCCGCCAAGCCCCCCACTTAACTGTCAAACTTGACCAATCAACTTAAAGAGAACCAAGGCACACCAATCAGGGCAAAGGGCCAATCACAGGGCAGGAAATGGTCAGTGCCCCCAACACACCAGTTCATGTCCTAGCTGCCTCATTTCCAATCCACCTCCCTGCTTGTGACCTGGCCAAGCAGTTGACGTTGCCCCAAGGCCTTTGGGCCCTGTACCCATGTGGGAGACCTGCATGAAGTTCCTGGTTCTTGACTTTAGGTCAGCTCAACTCCAGCCATTGCAGACAATTGGGAAGTAAGACAGTGGACAGAAGATGTTTTTCTCTGTCTCTCTCTTTTTAAATCTGACTTTCCAGTAAAAAGTAAAATAATCTTTTGAAACAGAGATGTGTTTGAGTATAATAAGTGGTTAATGTCTCCATTTGTCCTGATTTAATTTTCTGTGTCTATTGAAAACTGCAGGGTATTTTCATATCTACTGATTGATTTTTAAAATTTTTGTTAATTAAGGAGTCAGAACGGCTCAAGAACCTCTATCTGGTGAGCATGCTCTCCTGGCAACATGTAAATGGTGAGGAGTGGGAGGAGGAAGATAATGATGATGTAGTAGTTCCTGCTGTAATGTGGGCCACCCAGCCAGCACTGCTGTCACTGCAGGGCCATCAAGGTATAAGGGTCCTTAGGTTTCCAGCTAGAACTACCAACACTGCAGGGCTGTCAGCATCTGAGGGTTTCTGGGTCTCCAAGTAGCTTAGTTATCTTTTGCCTTTTGTTTCTAGCTGGGAATTTGGGTCCCAATGAATGCCACTAAAACTAACTGTGCCTGGTCCTGGCCTAGTGGCTAATGTCCTTGCCTCGAACAGGCTGTGATCCAATATGGGCACTGGTTTTTACCCCCAGCAGCTCCACTTCCCATCCAGCTCCCTGCTTGAGGGCTGGGAAAGCAGTCAAGTGTGGTCCAAAGCCTTGGGACCCTGAACCCCCGAGGGAGACTGGGAAGAGGACCTGATCACCTGGCTTTGGATTGGCATAGCACCAGCCATTGCAGTTGTTTGGGGAATGAATCACTGAATGGAAGACTGTCCCCTCTGTCTCTCCTCTTCTCTGTATAATCTGAGTTTACAGTAAAAATAAATACATCTTTGAAAACAAAAACATAATTGTACCTCTTGTCAGCATATGA
>NW_024464982.1:0-519 GCF_017591425.1 Ochotona curzoniae | reverse complement strand
GGATTTAAAATAAACTATGATGTCATTTCTTCTCTCCATTCAAAAGGCATCAGATCTCTCAGCCCCTCCTGGGAGTTGCTTTCCTCCTCCCCTCTTCCATGTTCAACTGGTCCATTAACAAGTAAAAATTAGACTGGTTTCCATTTTCTGTTTCTATACTATGTTAAAGCAAAGATTCTTTGAGTTTTCCTGGTAACATTTGGTTTGGTGCACAATATAGAATTTGAAAAAGAATTTTGGCTCTTATACAAGACCTATGAGGGTAGACTTAGGAAAGAGAAGACTCCACCTGATTTGTACTGAACCTGTGGATATGACGTTAGTACCACATGCCTCTGAAAAAACATGAACACACCCACGTACCCACATAATCCCCAGCCCCTACCTAGGTCTGGGTAAATCTCCAGATGGATTGTATTAGGAAAGGCCACAGCACACATCAACATGAAGTGGAATTGGGGGAAGAAAAGACTACACTGAGCCAGGTTGGAACACACACTGGTTGAAAATGAGTTGAGG
>NW_024464981.1:0-569 GCF_017591425.1 Ochotona curzoniae | reverse complement strand
ACTGGCTTGGATCCACCTGGGGATGGCAGCACACTGAGGCCTGGAAGGCACATCTGGACCATCCAAGAGAAAGGAGGAGACAACAGATTGAACAACTACCCCAGCCAAATGATGACACCAAATATCTGGATGAATAGAGACTCTAAGGTCTACCATGTCAGCCAATGAACATTGAAAGGGTTCCCTCTTGCTTGAATCAGTGAGATGGACCTCATTTCAGAACTATCAGAACCACCTGGAAAGAAACCTTGAGTATGTGCCACCTTGACACCCTGGTTTGGTCTCAGGGGTCCAGTACCCATCCTTAAACACTAGCATGGTTGGGAGGCCTGGTATAGCTTCTCTGAATATCATTGAACCCTGATGTAAAAAGGAGGGAAAAATAGAAAATTTGGAAATGATTACACCAATTTCCCTTTAATGATCTAATGCACACAAACATTGAGTGCAATTAAATCACACACACACACACACACACACTACAGAGAAACCCAAATCATGAAAACATGATTAAGTTGCATTCCCCTCATCCCACCCACTTCATGATGTTGGGGGTGGGTGGAGCCTAA
>NW_024464980.1:0-16425 GCF_017591425.1 Ochotona curzoniae | reverse complement strand
CTCTCTTTATTTTTGACAATCCTTACAGAATTAATTATGGCAGAAAGGTTCAAGGGCTGCAGGAAAATGGGTAAGACTTTAATTTCCCTATTTTTTTTTCTCTATCTGGTATAAAGGGGGAGATTCCTCTATACTTCTGTGAGAGCAGTTTTAATATGTTCCATTTGTATTTTATGGACTTTAGTCTACCTTTTTTCTTTCTTTTCAAATTTATTTTATTTTAAAGATTTATTTATCTTTATTGCAAAGTCAGGTATATATATAGAAAGAGTAGGAGAGAGAGAAATATTTTCCTTTCCAACGATTTACTCCCAAGTTACTGCAACGGTCCATGTTGCGCCAATCTGCAGTTAGGAACCCAGAGCTCTTCTGGGTCTCACACACACATGCAGGGTCCCAAGGCTTTGGGTCATCCTGACTGCTTTCCCAGGCCTCATGCAAAGAGCTGGATGGGAAGTGGGATTGCTGAAATTAGAACCTGCATCCATGTTTGATCCTGGTACCATCAAGGTGAGGACTCTAGCTGCTAGGCCAATGCGTTGGGCCCAAGATTTATTTTATTGTTATTGAAAACTCAGATATACCCAGAGGAGGAGACAGAGGAAGATCTTCCATCCTTTGATTCACTCCCCAAGTGACCACAGCAGCATGAGCAACACTGATCCATAACCAGAAGCAAGGAGCTTCTTCTGGTTCTCTCACACAGGTCTGGGATTCCAAGGCATTTTTTCCATCCTCAACTGCTTTCCCAGCCCACAAGCAGGGAGATGAATGTGAAACAGGGCTGCCAGGATTAGAACCAGTGCCCATATGGTATCTTGACTCTTGCAGCAAGATGACTTTAGCTGCTAGGCCACCATGCATGGCCCTACTTTTTCTTAATCTAGATAAAGGATTATTATTTTTGTCTTTTTAAAGAAATAATGTTTCTGTTGTCTTCAGTAATGCCTAATCTAGTTTATTCATTTCTTTAGCAATCTTTAATTCTAATTTCCTTGTACTACTCCTAGAATTTTTCTTTTTAATTTTTCTGGAACTTTGATATCAGTACTTAAGTTGCTCGTTTGAATTTTTGTTGTTACTGTTGTTGTTTTCATTATTAGGCATCTAAAATCATAATCTTTGGTTTCTATATTGCTCTGATAGTGGATTCTTTCTCATTGGCAGTAAGAAGTATAGTTGAAAATTTAGTTGTCATAAAAATATACTATAGAGGGCCTGGCGCGATGGCACAGTGGTTAAGGTCCTCGCCTTGCATGCCTGGATCCTATATGGGCACTGGTTCTAATCCCAGCGGCCACACTTCCCATCCAGCTCCCTGCTTGTGGCCTGGGAAAGCAGTTGAGGATGGCCCAAAGCTTTGGGACCCTTCACTCTCGTGGGAGACCCGGAAGAGGCTCCTGGCTTCAGATTGGCTGTTGTGTTCACTTGGGGAGTGAATCATCGGACGGGAGATCTTCCTCTCTGTCTCTCCTCTCTGTATGTCTGCCTTTCCAATAAAAAAAAATAAAAATAAATCTTTAAAAAATATATATACTATAGAATGTGTCTTGAATCAAGGTAACTCATTTCTTGTGTTTCTAATGATTGAAAGTTTAAGAGCAAAGTGGTATTAGATTTGGTTTCTGTTGAGGTCACTCCCTGGCCTACTCAGAGACTCCATCTTGCTGTAACCTCACGTGGTGTTTCCTCCGTCCATGTACATCCTTTTCTAAAGGAATCTAAGACATTTTGAAACATTCACAGTTACCATATTTTCTGGTAATTGCCTTCTTTAAAAAACATATTGGAAGAAAATTCAAGATTTGATCAAGGCAGGGAGACTTAGTGTTATTTAAAGTTAGAACTCATTCCTCCCCCACCACATCATGACCAGGTCAAGTGGGAACTACACTGCAGGCGATTGCGACTGAGAACACAGACCTCCACCTCCTGCTGACTGGCAGCAGATGACCTCTGCTTTGTCTGTGCTCAGTTGCCTGTTGCCAGAACCATGCTGTGGCTGAGCGATGCTGAGAGGTATTGGCCCAGAGCCTGCCAGGGTGATGTGGCTCTTTATTGCTCATGAGGACACCTAAATCCAAACATCACCATATGCAGTGTCCACTGTGGGTGAATCTCTATAGAAGCAGGACATTTGCAGTAACTTTGGATTGGAACTCTTAAAGGTATTAGCGAGAAGTCCAGAGAGGACTGGACTTTTTTTTCTTTATTTTTTGAAACAAACATTCTGCTAAAATGTATTATTTGAATAGCAGCATTACAGAGAAGGGAGCAGAGACAGAGAGGGCTCTTCCATCTGGTGTTTGTCTCCATAACTGTCTTCATTGGGTAAGGGTGGCAGGTGCTAGTTAAGAGCTTGGAGTTTATCCTAGCCCTCCAACATAAGCACAGGGGCTCAGGATTGGGCCACGCTTACTTCTTTCCTAGCCATTAGCAGGGAGCTGGATTGTAAGCAGAGCAGCACAAGCTGAAGCAGCACCCATATGGGATGACAGCACTGATGGTGGATGCTTAGCCACAGGATGCTGGTGCCATCTTGTTGTGTGTTTTTGTTTTAGAAGCCAGGACAGAGAGCATGGAGAGAGGTTACTCTCAGAAGCTGGTTCCCTACCCAGATTCTTTTACATTATTAGATTAAGTTGAAACTGGGAACTAATGAGGCATGTGTTACAGCATAGCAAGTTGATCAAGTGATATAGATACCCATATTATCTTTCAAGATGGCTAGCTCAGGATTTGGCTACTTCTAAATAGCAACTTCCTGGATAGACAGCAAAATTATCCCACCAACCTGGATTTCTAACTATCCCTATGGGGGTGTGGATAGAATTCCTCATTTCTAGCTTTGGCTTGACTCATCTATATACCTGAGGTAACAATAATAATAAATCTGCAACAAAAAAAGAATTCCTTCTTTCTAATTTTTTCTTGACTCAGCTTGGCTCTTGTAAGTGTGGGTAGCATGAACCACCAGATGTAAGCTCTTTTTGCATTTCAAATAAATAAATTGTTGTTACTGGTTGGAAGCTATGTGATAAATCTAAGTATTCAACATAACTGAAATGTCTACTTGAATTTCACATTTCAGTGATGCCCTGGGTGGACTTGTGCAGGCAGCTGTAATGGAATCAGGCATGGTGCTTGCATTCAAACCAAGCACTGTGTTTTTTGTTGCTCCCAAGCTGAAACTTTACCACTATGTTCAACTATGTTGGTAGAAGGTAAAAGTAACTGAAAGTTGATGGTGGTGATGGTCATAATTGAAATATAATGAGTTTAAATTTTAAGTGTTCAGTTCTTGTGATTTTTCACATTGTAAAAGGGTAAACTAAATCATTTCCAAATTTTCAAGTGTATGTAACTATATCAAATTCCAATCGACATTAAATGTGATGCTGCTGCATAGAGTATTTTGCATTTGAATATAAATGTGACCATAAGGGATGGTCAAACCTCAGTTACATGAATTACATTGATTGTTTCAGGTCCAGAGTCTTTGAGGAAAGGGAACATTAATGTGTTTGTCTTTTGAAGAATGGGTTATAAAATGAATTAATTACTTAAAAAAAAAAAAGCTACAATAAGGACCCAGCATGCTGGCTTAAAGTCCTCACGATGAACACACCAGAATCCCATATGCACCAGTACTAATCCTAGCAACCCCACTTCCCATCCAACTCCCTGCTCATGGCCTGGAAAGGTAGTTAAGGACAGCCCTAAGCCTTAGGACCCTGTGCCGGCATGGGAGATCTGGAAGAAGCTTCTGGCTCCTCGCTTCGTATCAGTGCATATCGCCCATTGCAGTCTCTTGAGGAGTGAATCATTGGGCAGAAGATATTAACATATGTGATCAGACACCTAGGATACATGAGAACATTTTTAGTAGTAATGAATCAGAAAGACTAACCTTTGGAGCTTGTGTTGTGGTGTAGCGTGTGAGATCACTGCTGGTCATACTGCATAGAATATTGCAGTGCCATGGGATAGAGGAAATCCACAAGCCCAGGGAATTGTATCATAAAACTAAAAATAAAATAGAGGGGAAAAAAGAAGCAAAATGCCCAAATATGTATTAAAATATCAGTTGTAGAAGTGTCTTTGTGAAGTTCTCTCAATCGAATTTGAAATGTAATTCTTAATTGCGCACCAAGATATACTCACAAATCACCTTAGAATATGTTTTTCTAGATACAGTATGTTTCTTTGTAATCATTTTCATAAATGCTATGTATGTTTTAAAGGTAAATTGCAGAGAGAAGAGAGATGTTCCATCAGTGGGTTTATTCACTCCCAAGATGTCAGGGCCCTGCCATGCTTAGTCCAGCAAGAGGAATCCATCTAGCGTTCCCGGGGGTGTTCTTGGAACCCACCCACTGTGTTCCAGACACAATAGCAGGATACTGCATTGGAAGTGTTACATAGCCAGTAGGCATAAATAAGGCATTTGGGTATCAGATATGATCTATCCCATACAGCAGCCCAGCTTCCTGTATCATGACATTCACTCATTTGAGTCTGATGATTTTCTCTTCCTGTTGCCATAATGTAACTATTTAATGAGGTAAAGTAAAAACACTTTTCAAACTGTATTGCTGTCATATTTATGGATGTCCTATGGTCTAAGGCAAATGAAATGGCAGAATCAAGTGTCACTGAGGGTTTAGGAACTGCGAAGTGTCATTCAAGACTTGGGAGCTTTCATTTGGAACAATTACTAGAAAACTTTATAGATTAAATATTCAATTTTCATGTATAATTATAGACAGAATTACTTTCAATGTAAAAATATTGAACTAGTTAATATCATCCAGTTATTTTTCTGAAGCATACATTTTAGTGACAATATGGTTTTTCTGTGGTATTTTGTAATTTTCACAATAATTGTTAAAAAAATAGAGCTTTGCAGTAACATTATGATTTTTTTTTTAATTTGTTAAACATTTTCATTGGATAATCAGATTTATAGTAGCAGAGACAGAAAGATCTTCCATCTGCTGCCTCACTCCCCCAGGTCACCACAGTGGCTGGAGCTGAGCCAAAATGGAAGCCAGGAGCCAGGAGCTTCTTGTGAGTTTCCCATATGGGTGCAGGCTCACAAGGTATTGTTCTGTCCTTGACTGCTTTCCCAGGCCACAAGCAGGATGCTTGATGGGAAATATAGCAGCCAGGATATACACCAGCATCCTTATGGGATCCCTGTATGTGCAAGGTGAGGAAGTTAGTCACTAGGCTACAGTACCAGTCCCAGTAACATTATTTTTACATTAATAGTAATTGTTTGCATTGACCCAATGATTACTTGAGTTTGATCACTCCCAATTATTGGAATTATTGATACTGTTTCAAGGATGCCTTCTTGGCACTTGTAAGGCACTATTCTTGCCCAGGAAAGGCAATGACTTTTATTTCTCCAGCCACTGTGTCTGCCTCCAAGTTGACGTTGCTTAGCACAGTAGGAACCACTGAAGAGGCTAGGAACAATCAAGACCAATGCCTAACTCCCTGTCTCCACCTTCTCTTGCAGGTGTAGCCCTGCAGCATGCTACATGCTTCCCAGGCGGGAGAACACCAACACACCTTCAGTAAGTTGTTTGTTTACATTGTATTTGAGGAGCATGATGATAGTTTTTAAGCCCAAAGGAAAAAAAATGTGAGGTAAAAGAAGATAAAATTTTGATAACCAATCATTGGAACTGTCAAAGCTGATTGAAACTTCCTCTCCAGGTTTTCTTTTTTATATATATCTATTTTAAGGATTCATTTTTTTGGAAAGATTTATTTATTTTTATTGCAAAATCAGATATACAGAGAGTAAAAGAGACAGAGAGGAAGATCTTCTGTCCAATGATTCACTCGCCAATCACTTAAAACACCATGTGTTTGCCAAAATGAAGCCAGGAGACCAAATAGTCTTCTGCGTATTCAACGTGGGTGCCTTGCCCAAGGATTTGTGCCATCCTTGACTGCTTTCCCAGGCCACCAGCAGAAAGCGGGATGGAAATTGGAGATGCCCGGATCAGAACCAGTGCCCATATGAAATTCTGGCATGTTCAAGGTGAAGACATAAGCCACTAGACACCTGCAATATGTGCTGCCTGAGATATATTGACAATAAGGTGACAGCAGTATTAAAATGAATAAAACAGTGTAAGGGTGTGTCAGTATGGTGGGATCAATGCATGTAATTACAGTGCACTTAATTCTCATTCTGGCTCCTCCACGCTTTCCATCTGGCCTCCTACTGTTGCATTTGAGAAGCATCTGGTGGTGGTGTAAATACTTGCATATGTCCCACCCACATGTGAGATGCAAGAGGAAGACCTGGAGTCAGTCTGACACAGCCACATTAGGAAACACATTAGGAAACACATTAAAAAAAAAGAAAAAAACCTGCACAAAACATTTTTCTGTCATTCATCCTGTCAAGTGAATAGTGACATTGTAAATGCAGTGCAAGTATCTTTCCGTCTAGGTTCAAGGTTAGTTTTCCAGCAGTGGTATTTACATTATACAAAATGCCAGATAACTTCATTGTATATCAGGTATGGGATGAGTAGAAGGTTCAGTGGGAAAAGCAACCTGACTTTTGTTTAACAGATTTGTTTATTTAAATAATCCTTGTGGCATGTTTTGAGATTACATGTTACACTGTTGCAGGCAAAGCCAGAATTCCATGTAAGGACCAGTTAAGTCCCTGATGTTCCCCTTCTGATCTAATTCCCTGCTAATGTGCTTGGAAATAGCAGAAAATGTGTCAGTTTTTGGACACCTGCACCTCTGTGGAGGATCAGAATGGAGTTCAGGATGCTGGTTTTGGTCTGGACCTTGCTGCCTCTTGTGGCCACATGGGGAGTAAACAAGTGGTGGGAAGATCATTCTGCCTGGCTGGCTTTGACTGTTGCTTTGTAATTCTGACTTTTAAGTAAGTAAATTTTTTTTTAAGAAATTTTAAAAAGCCATTATTCTTTATACCCTGTTACTTGGGGACTGTTTATTCTTTTTTAAAAAATATTTTTATTTTTGGTGATTTTTACATAGTTGTTTAGGGCGGTTGGTCAAGGCTACAGGAAGTTAGGTGAGATCACCATTTCCACATTCTCTTTTTTTCCCTTCCTGTCATTGTGGGAAGGGAGGAGATACAGGGAGAAGCCACACCCAGCCTCCCAACCTTCCCATGATCCCTGATGTGGGGCATGCTCTGAGGGTCCTGCTCATGAGATTTTGATAGTTCAACAGTTCTGATTACTGCTGATCTCGCCATTCCAAGCACAATGAAATCTCCAGAATTGGTTGATATAGTCCATCTTAGAGTCTCCGTTTGCCCACGTATTCACCTCCAATGCTTCTATGGGATAGTTGATCAGTTTGTTCTTTTTTTTGTTTTGTTTTACATTTTATGGTTATTATTATTATCATTTTATAATACAGTTCCATATTCCCTTATCCCCTCCCCAGTTCCCTCCCTTTCACCTAGTTCCTCTATATCATTACTAACATATAGTTCTTCATACATAGTCATATGTCCATCATTGTGGGCATGGATGATGGCACAGAGTCCAGAATCCTATTGTCAAGATATAGTTAACGATTTCATTGTAAGTCCATCTTTGTCTGCAAGAACAAATGCATACTATACTACATCCTCACATCTGGATGTTAGTCTCCATTTCACAGCTACTGTACTTCCCCTTAAATGAAAAGTCATAATACAAAATCAACAATAGAAAGAAAATAGAAATTTACAATGCCATGAAGTTCAATGACATGCTACTAGATATGACAGTCTCCATTACACAGCTACTATACATCCCCTTTAATGAAAAGCCCTAAAACAAAATTAACATCAGGGAGAGAAAAAAGAAATTAGCAACACCGAGAAGTTAAGTAGCATGCTATAAAATGACTAACGTGTAGCTGAAGAAATAAAAAACAAGAACCTTCTTGAAGAAAATAATGCCAGTGCATGATCTACGAGTCATTGAATGATTTAATCAGAAGAAAGTGTTTTGAAGAGTGGAAACCAACAGAAAACAACAAACCCCATGCAATATAGTTTCTGCTGATCTTTGTTCGTAAAGTATGTCTCCTCCAGACAATGAACAAATGGGTTTTGTTGTTTTTTTTTAATCCAGTCTACTAATCTATGTTTGATTGAGCTTAGGCCATTTACATTTAGGTTTAATATGTGTGGGTGGTAGTTTGGTCCTGTCATTTTAGGACTGGGTTGTTCATTGGTTTAGTCTTCTGTTGTCATTTTACTGGGATGTTCTTCCCATTTGCCTCTGGATTTGGTGGGTGCTATTCCTCTTTTCTGTCAAGAGAACATCTTGAAGTATCCTTTGCAGGGGAGGTTTGAAAGAGGCAAATGCTTTAAACTTTTCTTTACTCTGGAAGAATTTTATTTCATTTTCAAAGACAAAAGAAAACTTTGCTGGATATGTTATCCTAGGCTGAAGTTTTTTTTTTTTTGTTTGTTTAGATTCTGGAATATGTCACTCCATTCTCTTCTTGCTGTAGAGTTTCCTGTGAGAGATCTCCTGTGAGCTTAATTGGCCTTCCTTTATATGTCAATTGATTTTTTTTTTTTTTTACGTGCACATTTAAGGATCTTTTCCTTATGTTCAGTTGACGAGAGCTTGATAATCATGTGTCTTGGTGAAGATCGCTTTTGATTAAGCCTGTTAGTTCTGTAACCCTCCTGGGTCTTGCTTCCCAATTCTTTCTCCAGATTAGGGAAATTTTCCTTTATTATGTCATTAAATACATTACAAACTCAGCTTCTCTTTCTACAGCTTCTGGGACTCCCACAACTCTTATATTTGGCCTCTTAATAGTGTCTTTCAATTCTTGAATACTTTTTTTGGCCTGATCCAGCTCTGCTTTCAGCAGTTTTTTGTTTGCTTTCCCCCTGGTGACAGGAAATGTCTTCCAATTCTGAGATCCTTTCTTCTGCTTGCTTCATTCTATTTTGGAGACTCTCCACTGTACTTTTTTTTTTTTAAAGATTTATTTTATTTTTATTGGAAAGGTGGATATACAGAGAGGAGAGACAGAGAGGAAAATCTTCCGTCCAATGATTCACTCCCTAAGTGAGCGCAATGGTCGATGCTATGCCAATCCAAAGCCCGGAGACTATTCCAGGTCTCCCATGTGGGTGCAGGGTCCCAAAGTTTTGGGCCGTCCTCGACTGCTTTCCCAGGCCACAAGCAAGGGGCTGGATGGGAAGCGGGGCTGCCGGGATTAGAACCGGCACCCATATGGGATCCCGGGCATGCAAGGCGAGGACCTTAACCACTGTGCCACCGCGCCGGACCCCACTGTACTTTTAATTTGCTTTACTGTGTTCTTAATTTCTGATATACCACCCTTGATATGCTTTATTGCTTCCTTAACTTCTTTGAACTCTTGCATGAGCTTCTCATTTTGATCAGAAGCTTTAAAGTGAGTCTGATGGATTCTGTGTCCCCCGTTTTCTCGATGTCTTCCTCAGTTAACTCTGAGGTTGGCATAGGGTTTTGCTCCTTTGCAGGGGAGTTTTTGGTGCCTTTGTCTCTTCTTTTGCTCTTGGTCATTGTACTTCTGTTTAGCAGAGTCTTCTTCTTGGGTCTGGTTTCTAAGCTGTGTCACCCACGGGTCTACAGTGCGATTTTACTTACTGCAGTTGGTACACAATTTTGCTTGTAGCCACTTGTGCCATAACCTCCAGAGAGTTTCAGGCCTGGGTTCTTATGTCAGATTTCCATCATGGTCTCCACAGCCCCAGCTCCTGGGTCACCACTCTCCACGTCCTGTGATACCATGCTGAGGCTGCACCGTTGTCTCTGCAACCTTTCTACTACTTCTGGTTCGAGCAGGTCCAAGGATTAGAGAGACTCTCCTGTGTAATTAGATTGTTGGTGGTGCTGATCTTGGAGCAACCTGTTGGATGTTAGGTCTGGGTGCCCCATGGACCTATTTTGACCCATACAATGCCACAGTCAGTATTATTTTCCTGTGCGACCAGTGCAATCAATGGAACTCAGTTAGTTCTCTCAAGCTCAGCACATGTGTAGTTCACTGTTGTCCTCTGCAGTCCTAAAGCTATTGCCACAGTGAACAAAATGGTGCCTGACATAAGAGTTTTTGATCTGCTGGCTGTCAGATCTGAGGGCTACTCAGACCTGTCTTGGTTGGAACCTGTAGAATGCCAATTTGTTTCAGTTCACTGAGTCAAAAATGAGTTCACTCCGAGCTCTGCGTACGCTCAGTCCTTGCCCTTGCCTTTGCCTCCTTTTGAAAAATGGTACCCAATTCAGCTCTAGGGGTCTGACTGGGCTGTGAAATCCACCCTGTTTCGCACTTCCTGTCTGTGATCTGCTGCTCTATCTCTGCTCCTGGTCAGATCAAACAAACCAGCAGGATGGACAGTTCTTTGTCTGGGTTCACCTCCCAAACTCCCATTGAAAGGCCCTTCCCATCTGGTTGCTGGTGGAGTTCCAGCAGTTGGTGGAGTTAAGATGGCCATTAGCTGAATGCTCCTGGAGTATCAGTCACTGCAACACCACACCATTTGTCTGCTGCTTCCCTGTGTCTGTCTGTCTCCAGGTACCCCTCTGCTTTTGTTCTGTCCTTTCCTCTTTTCTGGAATATGTCCTCTCTGCTTCATCCTGATTAAATGTTTTTCCGTCCATTTAGTCCTGACCCTATTCCACCATCTTGATTCTGGTTTGTTCTATTCTTTGTGCTTTGTTATGGTACCAAGTGTTCTCTGCATGCTCCAATGTATTGCTATATCCTCCATGTGTACCTGAATATGCTGTTCACTGCTCCATCGAAGCCACTGAGGCCTGGCTCTGACAAATGCCCTCCATGGTCAGTCATGGAACCTGCAGTTCTCTCCATGGTTGGAGTTCTGAATCCAGTGATTCAGTTGAGGGGATCCCCAAAGAAACTTGATCTGATGTGATCCCAGACCTGATTCTTGTGTGTGCATACCAATAGAAGCTCCAGCACATTCCATCACCCCCAATATGCTTATGCACATGTTGGTGGTTGATATTGCCAAATCAGATCTGCCTCCAGCCCTCTTTTCCATAGAAACCAATGAGTGTGTATCAGAGAGGTGCCTATTGTTTCCTTCATGGGCTCTCCCATTCCTGCATCTTGCATTCTCCAGGTGTTTCTGCCACTTAGCTTGAAAGAGTATTTGCCACACCCCTCATCTTCCCCCTGGATCCATCATCTGCTAGGTAATACTGTGGCAAAGGTCCAAGGAACCCAACCCTTACCCAATCTGGGTTATATATATACCAGTAACTACAGTCTGCCCACCTTGGATTTTCCTTGTTGCATTAAACATGCAGGTCAGCAGATGTTATAGCCCTGCCCGGACTAGTCTGCCCAAATACCAGCTCTCACATTCACCAGTAGTAGTGGCTCAGTAGGGGAGCTCCGTGTCACCCCCCCTACTGGGTTCCGCTGCTTTCCCATGGGTCTCACTTACCATGGTTATGTGGTGTAGCCCAGTCTGTCACAGCATAGTTCACCTTGGCATTTGTCATTGAGTCCTACAGGCTGGCCTGGCCCAGCTTGCTCAGAGTTCAAGACATATAGGTGGGGCCTACAGCTTAGAGAGTACAACCAACCACCAGTCCCATCCCTAATATTAGTTGTGTAGTGTTGCAGCGCAACTCAGCATGATCCACATACCATTCTGGCTCTCAGATTTGCCAGTAAGTGATAGGAACCGGCCAACCCAGTTTGTCTCAGACCTGAGCCAAAGGTATGCTCTTGGGTACCATAACGTGGCCTGGTCTAGGCTGCTCCCTGTCATGGTTCTTGTGCTCACCTGCAGGGACTGCAAGAATTCCACAAACTCGTCCATGAGAACTTATCCCAATGGCAGATCAGTGCGTCCATGGTGCAGCCCTATTTTGTCCATCTCCTATCTTAGTAGCAACATTGGCCTTTCCTGACTGGCCTTCAATCCATTCTTCTTCTTTTTTTTTTTTTTTTTCTGTTGGGTATTACAGCCCAGCCCAGGATGGTCCACACCCTGATACAGCTCATACATAGCTCAGCATGGGGAAATGTAGCCTAGTCCATCCTACATTAAGCCTTGTTCTCATGTGCACCAGTGTGTGCTGGAATCTAGCTCAGTCTGGCACACACCAGACCTAGTCGACACTTGTGCCAAATGAGACGACAGCCATGTCAAGACCAGATAACAGCTCCTATTCAGGCCCTCACACTTATGAGTAGGAACCATAACCCAGTCAGTGTATACCCTTAGCTCCCCAGCCAGACCTGTTCCCAGCTATAGATGTTGCTTGTGCCAATGGTTTCTCTGACCCAGCTTGGCAAAGTCCGTCACCTGTCTTGACCTTTTCTTTCAAATGCTGGAGCCTGGCCGGACCCAGCTTGCACCTGCCCCAACTCTTGCTGGTGGGTACTGTAAACTAGAATTGCTCAGTCTACCTAACCCGGGCCCATGAAAACTGGTAGGTGTGACAGCTTAGCCTGGAATGACCTGTGCTCCTTTCCGGTTTCTTTACTTGCTTGTGAGCTAAAGTTTTTTGGCTTTACCCGGTCTGCCCCTTGCACAACCAACCCTCACATTTGCCAACAGGTGGAGTTAACTTGTCCACCTTGTGCACCTTGCCAGACCCCTAGACTTGAATCATGTGCTTACCACCAGGAGTTATGACCCAGGAGTGGTTCCCATGTTCTCCCACTCTGCCTACTCCCAGACCCGAATCTCACTCATGTCAGTGGTTGTTAGGCCCTTGCCCGGCATACCCTGTATTTCCATCTTGGCCTTGTGTGAAATTATTAATGTTGTGGCCCGGCCTGCTCCACACCCTCTTTTAGGATGCACATGCTGGTGCTGCAGACTGGACCTGCCCGGATTATTCTTAGTATCTGTACCCACGAGTGATTACAGGTTCTATGGTCACACCTAGCTCAACCCATCACCCTCCCAGCTCCTAAGCTAACCAGTGGGACTTGTATTTCCACTGGTATAGGCTCACATATCTCCCACAGAATCTACCCCTTGGTCTGGTTCTTTCACATGCTGATGTCATGGCCCTGCCCATTATGACCCATAGTTGTTCAGACATTCAGTCAGGCAGTGGAATCTAGCCTTTGTCAGACAGATCCCCAGCCCTAACTTTTGCATGAACTAGCATGTGTTGGCCAGCAATATTCCTTACTAATAATTCCTACTCAGGACTCCCATGTGGGCTGGTGTATCAGTCTCACCCATACAGTGCTTCTGGTCCCTCCCCTCCAAGCCACCATGTCTCAGTCCCCTCATTTTCCTGCAAGTGCAGTGGCCCTGTCACTGGACATCCCTCAGGAGTCATTTCTTAACTACATAGAAGATGGCCTTATCCATGAATGTCCTTGGGTAACAATTCCACACCCCAAGACTCTAAAGCTCGCCTCTGGGTGAAGCCAGCAGGTGAAGCCTGGTGCCAGTTGGTGCTCTGGCTGCCCCAAATCCCAGCATTCACTCGGCACTTGGCATGAATGGCTGTAGCTAGTGCTCCAACCATTGAGTCCAAGCTGACTCAGGTACCCCTGGCAGCTGCCACGCTGCAGGCAGCTCCATCAACACTGCCAGCTTTCAAATGCTGGAGCATCTTTTTTTTAAGATATGTGGGAGGGAGCCCTGAGGTCTCTCCCATGTATCTAAAAAAAAAAAAAGAAAAAGAAAAAGAAAGAAAAGAAGAAAAAGAATATGCAGCTATGGTGACACACTGGTATAGTTAACACATATTTGGCATTAACGAGGCCCAGGATGCCCACCAGCTCTTAGCTACTTTTCTCCCACCTGTGTAACACTTACCTAAGTACAATGCAAACTAGGCAGCTACCTAGAGCTGGGGTGTTTAATGTCTTCTAAATAGATTATTTTAGTGTAAAGTGATGATTCTGATTTCTAAAAAAAAACCCAGTGAATTTTGATCAACATGTTTTTGATTAATATCATAGGGTACAGTGTTTTATTTAAGCATATGCAGAGCATCAGCTGAGTAAACCAGGTGCCCAGGCTTTCCATGTTGTTTTTTTGTTTTTTTACAGCACACAGGGTCCTCCGTTCCCATTGCCTTATCATTGTGAACTGTAGTCACCAAGCACTGGGATGGAACACTGGATCTTGTTCCTTCTATCTCTCTTTGCTACCTTTCTACCTCCTTCCTATCCCTGGTCTTCACTCTTACCAACCTGTAGCAATCACAATTCTACGTTTGCAGCTATTTTTTTTAAGATTTATATATGATAACATGTTAGTTTTTTCTACATTTGCCTTGTTTTATCCCACTACATCAATTTTCATCTATTTTGTAAGATATAAGAATTTGTTGTTTTTAATGACTGAATGTAGGCTCTTAACATTCATTAAGTTTCACTGTTAATAACATCGGGCGAACAAATGAAATCCAGAATCAAAATTAATTTATTATCTTTTAGTATACTAATTTAGTATATTTTAATTTCTGTGCCTTTTATTTCCTTACCTTGTCTACTTTATTTGGGTGAATATTAAATTGCATAACAATAAAAGGTAGTCATTACAATTTGGTTATGTATCTTAAAGGAAATGCTTTTGGATTTTTGGCATCTAGTTGTGTGGTGGCTATAGGTTTGTTATCTGTAGATATTTTATTGAGACCTATTTCTGTGTACCTGAACTCAGGTAGATTTGGATATATTTATATATTTGTAGATTTCCTCAACTTACCTATATAAGTTATTACAAAATAAATGTAGAAATTCATTGAGTGCTTTCTATAAGATAATTGCAACAATGCTTGTCCTTCATCCTGTTTATGTGAAATATTTGGTTTATTGATTTTCATTTATTGGCCCATTTTGTACATTCTCTAGTTAGGTGCACCTTGGCTAGTACATGTGAGCTTATTGTTGTGATGTTTCATTTCTTTTACATATATTATAGGAATGTTTTTATTAAAGATTTATTTATTGCAAAATCAGATATATAGAGTGTAGGAGAAACTTAGATTAAAATCTTAGGTCTGATGCTTTCCTCCCCAAGTGGGGAAGTATGGGCTGCTGGGATTATAACTGGTGACTGTATCGAATCCCGGTGCATGCAATTCAAGGACTTTAGCAACAAGGCCACGCCCTGGGCACTATGAAAAGAATTTTATATCTATTTTATCAGGTAATTGGTCTATGACTTTTTAATGATTGTAAGCTAGATTTCTGGATTATGAGCAATTATTTCAGAAGAAGCATTAAGTAAATTTATAGGGAACTAATTGTACAGCAATGGAGATGCATTTTTACTGAGCAATTCCATCTTTTTTCCCCCCCTATTTTAAACAGTCAGTCATAGTTGAAGATCTTCCTAATGGTGATTCAGTCTAGTTTGGGAATCCAAGTATTGTTAGGCTCAGCATAATTATGGAATTGTTTTCTTTGTTTTAATTTTTTACAGTAATTCTAGAAAATTTGTGTTAATTTGGTCTAATTTAATAGTGAAGACACCTAGTGTTGACCTTTGGTTTGAAGAGATTTATTCCTGATTCATTGTTAACTGCCTGTTTTATCAAGGTTTTTGGTGCCTTACTTATTCAGCAAGTAGCCTAATGCTAAGTATCCAGAAATTAAGCCTTTTTTATGATTTATTTATTTATAACTACTGTTGACACTCCTTCGAGATCCATTGCCCATCCATTTTTCCAGGAAAGATTTATTTTATCAGGCCTGGCGTGGTGGCCTAGCAGCTAAAGTCCTCACCTTGTGCATGCCGGGATCCCATAGGGCAACAGTTCTAATCTCGTCAAAGCCACAACCCATCCAGCTCCCTGCTTATGGCCTGAGAATGCAGTCAAGGATGGCCAAA
Organism: Ochotona curzoniae; assembly: GCF_017591425.1. Classification (NCBI taxonomy): domain Eukaryota; kingdom Metazoa; phylum Chordata; class Mammalia; order Lagomorpha; family Ochotonidae; genus Ochotona; species Ochotona curzoniae. Next base: position 566 of record NW_024464980.1, on the reverse strand, counting down.
AGCCTTGGGATGCTCACCCGCATGGGAGACCTGGAGGAGATTCCTGGCTCCTGGCTTCAGATTGGTGCAATGCCAGCAGTTGTGACCACTTGGGGAGTGAATCATCAGATGGAAGATCTACCTGTCTCTTTCCCTCTCTGTATATGTGACTTTGCAATTAATAAAAAATTGTTAAAAAATTATTTTATCGATATGCAAGGTAGAAATATAGAGAAAGAGGGAGAGTTAGAGAGATCTTCCTTCTGCTTTAATCCCTCTCCAAGTGACCACCACAATGGTTGAAACAGGACCAGGTTAAAGCTTCTTCCCAGTTCTCCGAGATCAGTAAAGGGAATCAAGCATTGGGACATCCTGTGCATTCCCACATGCACTGGAAGGGAGCTGGATCAGAAATAAAGGAGCTAGGCCTTTGCAGTGACATAGTGGATAAAGTCCTTGCCTTACACATGCTGGGATTCCATTTGGGTGTTGGTTTTAATCCTGGTGGCTCCACTTCCAATCAGGCTCCCTGATTGTGGCATGGGAAATCAGTGGATAATAATAGTAATAGTAATAATAATAATAAT
>NW_024464979.1:0-118863 GCF_017591425.1 Ochotona curzoniae | reverse complement strand
CCACAAGCTGATGGTATGTGAAGTGAATGAGCCAAGTGGAGTGGTTTTGGCACTGGAAGACCCCTGCTGGCCAATTCGAATATTGCCATTCACCCACACACTCAGTTCCCCAGGCATCACATACACTTTCAGGCATATGTGCTGCCAGAGCCATCATGTTGCATGGTAGCTGAAAATGGCTTGGGCGCTGAACTTGTCTCTGGATGTGGAGTTGTTAGCGCCTGGACTGAGGATCTGCATCCTTGTTTTGTGTGGGTGCTCAACATGCTTGATTGCATCATCCTGGGCTCCATGGACATTGGACAAGAAGTGACCAAACAGGGTTTCCCTCTAGATCTGCTCCACAAGCTGATGGTATGTGAAGTGAATGAGCCAAGTGGAGTGGTTTTGGCACTGGAAGACCCCTGCTGGCCAATTCGAATATTGCCATTCACCCACACACTCAGTTCCCCAGGCATCACATACACTTTCAGGCATATGTGCTGCCAGAGCCATCATGTTGCATGGTAGCTGAAAATGGCTTGGGCGCTGAACTTGTCTCTGGATGTGGAGTTGTTAGCGCCTGGACTGAGGATCTGCATCCTTGTTTTGTGTGGGTGCTCAACATGCTTGATTGCATCATCCTGGGCTCCATGGACATTGGACAAGAAGTGACCAAACAGGGTTTCCCTCTAGATCTGCTCCACAAGCTGATGGTATGTGAAGTGAATGAGCCAAGTGGAGTGGTTTTGGCACTGGAAGACCCCTGCTGGCCAATTCGAATATTGCCATTCACCCACACACTCAGTTCCCCAGGCATCACATACACTTTCAGGCATATGTGCTGCCAGAGCCATCATGTTGCATGGTAGCTGAAAATGGCTTGGGCGCTGAACTTGTCTCTGGATGTGGAGTTGTTAGCGCCTGGACTGAGGATCTGCATCCTTGTTTTGTGTGGGTGCTCAACATGCTTGATTGCATCATCCTGGGCTCCATGGACATTGGACAAGAAGTGACCAAACAGGGTTTCCCTCTAGATCTGCTCCACAAGCTGATGGTATGTGAAGTGAATGAGCCAAGTGGAGTGGTTTTGGCACTGGAAGACCCCTGCTGGCCAATTCGAATATTGCCATTCACCCACACACTCAGTTCCCCAGGCATCACATACACTTTCAGGCATATGTGCTGCCAGAGCCATCATGTTGCATGGTAGCTGAAAATGGCTTGGGCGCTGAACTTGTCTCTGGATGTGGAGTTGTTAGCGCCTGGACTGAGGATCTGCATCCTTGTTTTGTGTGGGTGCTCAACATGCTTGATTGCATCATCCTGGGCTCCATGGACATTGGACAAGAAGTGACCAAACAGGGTTTCCCTCTAGATCTGCTCCACAAGCTGATGGTATGTGAAGTGAATGAGCCAAGTGGAGTGGTTTTGGCACTGGAAGACCCCTGCTGGCCAATTCGAATATTGCCATTCACCCACACACTCAGTTCCCCAGGCATCACATACACTTTCAGGCATATGTGCTGCCAGAGCCATCATGTTGCATGGTAGCTGAAAATGGCTTGGGCGCTGAACTTGTCTCTGGATGTGGAGTTGTTAGCGCCTGGACTGAGGATCTGCATCCTTGTTTTGTGTGGGTGCTCAACATGCTTGATTGCATCATCCTGGGCTCCATGGACATTGGACAAGAAGTGACCAAACAGGGTTTCCCTCTAGATCTGCTCCACAAGCTGATGGTATGTGAAGTGAATGAGCCAAGTGGAGTGGTTTTGGCACTGGAAGACCCCTGCTGGCCAATTCGAATATTGCCATTCACCCACACACTCAGTTCCCCAGGCATCACATACACTTTCAGGCATATGTGCTGCCAGAGCCATCATGTTGCATGGTAGCTGAAAATGGCTTGGGCGCTGAACTTGTCTCTGGATGTGGAGTTGTTAGCGCCTGGACTGAGGATCTGCATCCTTGTTTTGTGTGGGTGCTCAACATGCTTGATTGCATCATCCTGGGCTCCATGGACATTGGACAAGAAGTGACCAAACAGGGTTTCCCTCTAGATCTGCTCCACAAGCTGATGGTATGTGAAGTGAATGAGCCAAGTGGAGTGGTTTTGGCACTGGAAGACCCCTGCTGGCCAATTCGAATATTGCCATTCACCCACACACTCAGTTCCCCAGGCATCACATACACTTTCAGGCATATGTGCTGCCAGAGCCATCATGTTGCATGGTAGCTGAAAATGGCTTGGGCGCTGAACTTGTCTCTGGATGTGGAGTTGTTAGCGCCTGGACTGAGGATCTGCATCCTTGTTTTGTGTGGGTGCTCAACATGCTTGATTGCATCATCCTGGGCTCCATGGACATTGGACAAGAAGTGACCAAACAGGGTTTCCCTCTAGATCTGCTCCACAAGCTGATGGTATGTGAAGTGAATGAGCCAAGTGGAGTGGTTTTGGCACTGGAAGACCCCTGCTGGCCAATTCGAATATTGCCATTCACCCACACACTCAGTTCCCCAGGCATCACATACACTTTCAGGCATATGTGCTGCCAGAGCCATCATGTTGCATGGTAGCTGAAAATGGCTTGGGCGCTGAACTTGTCTCTGGATGTGGAGTTGTTAGCGCCTGGACTGAGGATCTGCATCCTTGTTTTGTGTGGGTGCTCAACATGCTTGATTGCATCATCCTGGGCTCCATGGACATTGGACAAGAAGTGACCAAACAGGGTTTCCCTCTAGATCTGCTCCACAAGCTGATGGTATGTGAAGTGAATGAGCCAAGTGGAGTGGTTTTGGCACTGGAAGACCCCTGCTGGCCAATTCGAATATTGCCATTCACCCACACACTCAGTTCCCCAGGCATCACATACACTTTCAGGCATATGTGCTGCCAGAGCCATCATGTTGCATGGTAGCTGAAAATGGCTTGGGCGCTGAACTTGTCTCTGGATGTGGAGTTGTTAGCGCCTGGACTGAGGATCTGCATCCTTGTTTTGTGTGGGTGCTCAACATGCTTGATTGCATCATCCTGGGCTCCATGGACATTGGACAAGAAGTGACCAAACAGGGTTTCCCTCTAGATCTGCTCCACAAGCTGATGGTATGTGAAGTGAATGAGCCAAGTGGAGTGGTTTTGGCACTGGAAGACCCCTGCTGGCCAATTCGAATATTGCCATTCACCCACACACTCAGTTCCCCAGGCATCACATACACTTTCAGGCATATGTGCTGCCAGAGCCATCATGTTGCATGGTAGCTGAAAATGGCTTGGGCGCTGAACTTGTCTCTGGATGTGGAGTTGTTAGCGCCTGGACTGAGGATCTGCATCCTTGTTTTGTGTGGGTGCTCAACATGCTTGATTGCATCATCCTGGGCTCCATGGACATTGGACAAGAAGTGACCAAACAGGGTTTCCCTCTAGATCTGCTCCACAAGCTGATGGTATGTGAAGTGAATGAGCCAAGTGGAGTGGTTTTGGCACTGGAAGACCCCTGCTGGCCAATTCGAATATTGCCATTCACCCACACACTCAGTTCCCCAGGCATCACATACACTTTCAGGCATATGTGCTGCCAGAGCCATCATGTTGCATGGTAGCTGAAAATGGCTTGGGCGCTGAACTTGTCTCTGGATGTGGAGTTGTTAGCGCCTGGACTGAGGATCTGCATCCTTGTTTTGTGTGGGTGCTCAACATGCTTGATTGCATCATCCTGGGCTCCATGGACATTGGACAAGAAGTGACCAAACAGGGTTTCCCTCTAGATCTGCTCCACAAGCTGATGGTATGTGAAGTGAATGAGCCAAGTGGAGTGGTTTTGGCACTGGAAGACCCCTGCTGGCCAATTCGAATATTGCCATTCACCCACACACTCAGTTCCCCAGGCATCACATACACTTTCAGGCATATGTGCTGCCAGAGCCATCATGTTGCATGGTAGCTGAAAATGGCTTGGGCGCTGAACTTGTCTCTGGATGTGGAGTTGTTAGCGCCTGGACTGAGGATCTGCATCCTTGTTTTGTGTGGGTGCTCAACATGCTTGATTGCATCATCCTGGGCTCCATGGACATTGGACAAGAAGTGACCAAACAGGGTTTCCCTCTAGATCTGCTCCACAAGCTGATGGTATGTGAAGTGAATGAGCCAAGTGGAGTGGTTTTGGCACTGGAAGACCCCTGCTGGCCAATTCGAATATTGCCATTCACCCACACACTCAGTTCCCCAGGCATCACATACACTTTCAGGCATATGTGCTGCCAGAGCCATCATGTTGCATGGTAGCTGAAAATGGCTTGGGCGCTGAACTTGTCTCTGGATGTGGAGTTGTTAGCGCCTGGACTGAGGATCTGCATCCTTGTTTTGTGTGGGTGCTCAACATGCTTGATTGCATCATCCTGGGCTCCATGGACATTGGACAAGAAGTGACCAAACAGGGTTTCCCTCTAGATCTGCTCCACAAGCTGATGGTATGTGAAGTGAATGAGCCAAGTGGAGTGGTTTTGGCACTGGAAGACCCCTGCTGGCCAATTCGAATATTGCCATTCACCCACACACTCAGTTCCCCAGGCATCACATACACTTTCAGGCATATGTGCTGCCAGAGCCATCATGTTGCATGGTAGCTGAAAATGGCTTGGGCGCTGAACTTGTCTCTGGATGTGGAGTTGTTAGCGCCTGGACTGAGGATCTGCATCCTTGTTTTGTGTGGGTGCTCAACATGCTTGATTGCATCATCCTGGGCTCCATGGACATTGGACAAGAAGTGACCAAACAGGGTTTCCCTCTAGATCTGCTCCACAAGCTGATGGTATGTGAAGTGAATGAGCCAAGTGGAGTGGTTTTGGCACTGGAAGACCCCTGCTGGCCAATTCGAATATTGCCATTCACCCACACACTCAGTTCCCCAGGCATCACATACACTTTCAGGCATATGTGCTGCCAGAGCCATCATGTTGCATGGTAGCTGAAAATGGCTTGGGCGCTGAACTTGTCTCTGGATGTGGAGTTGTTAGCGCCTGGACTGAGGATCTGCATCCTTGTTTTGTGTGGGTGCTCAACATGCTTGATTGCATCATCCTGGGCTCCATGGACATTGGACAAGAAGTGACCAAACAGGGTTTCCCTCTAGATCTGCTCCACAAGCTGATGGTATGTGAAGTGAATGAGCCAAGTGGAGTGGTTTTGGCACTGGAAGACCCCTGCTGGCCAATTCGAATATTGCCATTCACCCACACACTCAGTTCCCCAGGCATCACATACACTTTCAGGCATATGTGCTGCCAGAGCCATCATGTTGCATGGTAGCTGAAAATGGCTTGGGCGCTGAACTTGTCTCTGGATGTGGAGTTGTTAGCGCCTGGACTGAGGATCTGCATCCTTGTTTTGTGTGGGTGCTCAACATGCTTGATTGCATCATCCTGGGCTCCATGGACATTGGACAAGAAGTGACCAAACAGGGTTTCCCTCTAGATCTGCTCCACAAGCTGATGGTATGTGAAGTGAATGAGCCAAGTGGAGTGGTTTTGGCACTGGAAGACCCCTGCTGGCCAATTCGAATATTGCCATTCACCCACACACTCAGTTCCCCAGGCATCACATACACTTTCAGGCATATGTGCTGCCAGAGCCATCATGTTGCATGGTAGCTGAAAATGGCTTGGGCGCTGAACTTGTCTCTGGATGTGGAGTTGTTAGCGCCTGGACTGAGGATCTGCATCCTTGTTTTGTGTGGGTGCTCAACATGCTTGATTGCATCATCCTGGGCTCCATGGACATTGGACAAGAAGTGACCAAACAGGGTTTCCCTCTAGATCTGCTCCACAAGCTGATGGTATGTGAAGTGAATGAGCCAAGTGGAGTGGTTTTGGCACTGGAAGACCCCTGCTGGCCAATTCGAATATTGCCATTCACCCACACACTCAGTTCCCCAGGCATCACATACACTTTCAGGCATATGTGCTGCCAGAGCCATCATGTTGCATGGTAGCTGAAAATGGCTTGGGCGCTGAACTTGTCTCTGGATGTGGAGTTGTTAGCGCCTGGACTGAGGATCTGCATCCTTGTTTTGTGTGGGTGCTCAACATGCTTGATTGCATCATCCTGGGCTCCATGGACATTGGACAAGAAGTGACCAAACAGGGTTTCCCTCTAGATCTGCTCCACAAGCTGATGGTATGTGAAGTGAATGAGCCAAGTGGAGTGGTTTTGGCACTGGAAGACCCCTGCTGGCCAATTCGAATATTGCCATTCACCCACACACTCAGTTCCCCAGGCATCACATACACTTTCAGGCATATGTGCTGCCAGAGCCATCATGTTGCATGGTAGCTGAAAATGGCTTGGGCGCTGAACTTGTCTCTGGATGTGGAGTTGTTAGCGCCTGGACTGAGGATCTGCATCCTTGTTTTGTGTGGGTGCTCAACATGCTTGATTGCATCATCCTGGGCTCCATGGACATTGGACAAGAAGTGACCAAACAGGGTTTCCCTCTAGATCTGCTCCACAAGCTGATGGTATGTGAAGTGAATGAGCCAAGTGGAGTGGTTTTGGCACTGGAAGACCCCTGCTGGCCAATTCGAATATTGCCATTCACCCACACACTCAGTTCCCCAGGCATCACATACACTTTCAGGCATATGTGCTGCCAGAGCCATCATGTTGCATGGTAGCTGAAAATGGCTTGGGCGCTGAACTTGTCTCTGGATGTGGAGTTGTTAGCGCCTGGACTGAGGATCTGCATCCTTGTTTTGTGTGGGTGCTCAACATGCTTGATTGCATCATCCTGGGCTCCATGGACATTGGACAAGAAGTGACCAAACAGGGTTTCCCTCTAGATCTGCTCCACAAGCTGATGGTATGTGAAGTGAATGAGCCAAGTGGAGTGGTTTTGGCACTGGAAGACCCCTGCTGGCCAATTCGAATATTGCCATTCACCCACACACTCAGTTCCCCAGGCATCACATACACTTTCAGGCATATGTGCTGCCAGAGCCATCATGTTGCATGGTAGCTGAAAATGGCTTGGGCGCTGAACTTGTCTCTGGATGTGGAGTTGTTAGCGCCTGGACTGAGGATCTGCATCCTTGTTTTGTGTGGGTGCTCAACATGCTTGATTGCATCATCCTGGGCTCCATGGACATTGGACAAGAAGTGACCAAACAGGGTTTCCCTCTAGATCTGCTCCACAAGCTGATGGTATGTGAAGTGAATGAGCCAAGTGGAGTGGTTTTGGCACTGGAAGACCCCTGCTGGCCAATTCGAATATTGCCATTCACCCACACACTCAGTTCCCCAGGCATCACATACACTTTCAGGCATATGTGCTGCCAGAGCCATCATGTTGCATGGTAGCTGAAAATGGCTTGGGCGCTGAACTTGTCTCTGGATGTGGAGTTGTTAGCGCCTGGACTGAGGATCTGCATCCTTGTTTTGTGTGGGTGCTCAACATGCTTGATTGCATCATCCTGGGCTCCATGGACATTGGACAAGAAGTGACCAAACAGGGTTTCCCTCTAGATCTGCTCCACAAGCTGATGGTATGTGAAGTGAATGAGCCAAGTGGAGTGGTTTTGGCACTGGAAGACCCCTGCTGGCCAATTCGAATATTGCCATTCACCCACACACTCAGTTCCCCAGGCATCACATACACTTTCAGGCATATGTGCTGCCAGAGCCATCATGTTGCATGGTAGCTGAAAATGGCTTGGGCGCTGAACTTGTCTCTGGATGTGGAGTTGTTAGCGCCTGGACTGAGGATCTGCATCCTTGTTTTGTGTGGGTGCTCAACATGCTTGATTGCATCATCCTGGGCTCCATGGACATTGGACAAGAAGTGACCAAACAGGGTTTCCCTCTAGATCTGCTCCACAAGCTGATGGTATGTGAAGTGAATGAGCCAAGTGGAGTGGTTTTGGCACTGGAAGACCCCTGCTGGCCAATTCGAATATTGCCATTCACCCACACACTCAGTTCCCCAGGCATCACATACACTTTCAGGCATATGTGCTGCCAGAGCCATCATGTTGCATGGTAGCTGAAAATGGCTTGGGCGCTGAACTTGTCTCTGGATGTGGAGTTGTTAGCGCCTGGACTGAGGATCTGCATCCTTGTTTTGTGTGGGTGCTCAACATGCTTGATTGCATCATCCTGGGCTCCATGGACATTGGACAAGAAGTGACCAAACAGGGTTTCCCTCTAGATCTGCTCCACAAGCTGATGGTATGTGAAGTGAATGAGCCAAGTGGAGTGGTTTTGGCACTGGAAGACCCCTGCTGGCCAATTCGAATATTGCCATTCACCCACACACTCAGTTCCCCAGGCATCACATACACTTTCAGGCATATGTGCTGCCAGAGCCATCATGTTGCATGGTAGCTGAAAATGGCTTGGGCGCTGAACTTGTCTCTGGATGTGGAGTTGTTAGCGCCTGGACTGAGGATCTGCATCCTTGTTTTGTGTGGGTGCTCAACATGCTTGATTGCATCATCCTGGGCTCCATGGACATTGGACAAGAAGTGACCAAACAGGGTTTCCCTCTAGATCTGCTCCACAAGCTGATGGTATGTGAAGTGAATGAGCCAAGTGGAGTGGTTTTGGCACTGGAAGACCCCTGCTGGCCAATTCGAATATTGCCATTCACCCACACACTCAGTTCCCCAGGCATCACATACACTTTCAGGCATATGTGCTGCCAGAGCCATCATGTTGCATGGTAGCTGAAAATGGCTTGGGCGCTGAACTTGTCTCTGGATGTGGAGTTGTTAGCGCCTGGACTGAGGATCTGCATCCTTGTTTTGTGTGGGTGCTCAACATGCTTGATTGCATCATCCTGGGCTCCATGGACATTGGACAAGAAGTGACCAAACAGGGTTTCCCTCTAGATCTGCTCCACAAGCTGATGGTATGTGAAGTGAATGAGCCAAGTGGAGTGGTTTTGGCACTGGAAGACCCCTGCTGGCCAATTCGAATATTGCCATTCACCCACACACTCAGTTCCCCAGGCATCACATACACTTTCAGGCATATGTGCTGCCAGAGCCATCATGTTGCATGGTAGCTGAAAATGGCTTGGGCGCTGAACTTGTCTCTGGATGTGGAGTTGTTAGCGCCTGGACTGAGGATCTGCATCCTTGTTTTGTGTGGGTGCTCAACATGCTTGATTGCATCATCCTGGGCTCCATGGACATTGGACAAGAAGTGACCAAACAGGGTTTCCCTCTAGATCTGCTCCACAAGCTGATGGTATGTGAAGTGAATGAGCCAAGTGGAGTGGTTTTGGCACTGGAAGACCCCTGCTGGCCAATTCGAATATTGCCATTCACCCACACACTCAGTTCCCCAGGCATCACATACACTTTCAGGCATATGTGCTGCCAGAGCCATCATGTTGCATGGTAGCTGAAAATGGCTTGGGCGCTGAACTTGTCTCTGGATGTGGAGTTGTTAGCGCCTGGACTGAGGATCTGCATCCTTGTTTTGTGTGGGTGCTCAACATGCTTGATTGCATCATCCTGGGCTCCATGGACATTGGACAAGAAGTGACCAAACAGGGTTTCCCTCTAGATCTGCTCCACAAGCTGATGGTATGTGAAGTGAATGAGCCAAGTGGAGTGGTTTTGGCACTGGAAGACCCCTGCTGGCCAATTCGAATATTGCCATTCACCCACACACTCAGTTCCCCAGGCATCACATACACTTTCAGGCATATGTGCTGCCAGAGCCATCATGTTGCATGGTAGCTGAAAATGGCTTGGGCGCTGAACTTGTCTCTGGATGTGGAGTTGTTAGCGCCTGGACTGAGGATCTGCATCCTTGTTTTGTGTGGGTGCTCAACATGCTTGATTGCATCATCCTGGGCTCCATGGACATTGGACAAGAAGTGACCAAACAGGGTTTCCCTCTAGATCTGCTCGACAAGCTGATGGTATGTGAAGTGAATGAGCCAAGTGGAGTGGTTTTGGCACTGGAAGACCCCTGCTGGCCAATTCGAATATTGCCATTCACCCACACACTCAGTTCCCCAGGCATCACATACACTTTCAGGCATATGTGCTGCCAGAGCCATCATGTTGCATGGTAGCTGAAAATGGCTTGGGCGCTGAACTTGTCTCTGGATGTGGAGTTGTTAGCGCCTGGACTGAGGATCTGCATCCTTGTTTTGTGTGGGTGCTCAACATGCTTGATTGCATCATCCTGGGCTCCATGGACATTGGACAAGAAGTGACCAAACAGGGTTTCCCTCTAGATCTGCTCCACAAGCTGATGGTATGTGAAGTGAATGAGCCAAGTGGAGTGGTTTTGGCACTGGAAGACCCCTGCTGGCCAATTCGAATATTGCCATTCACCCACACACTCAGTTCCCCAGGCATCACATACACTTTCAGGCATATGTGCTGCCAGAGCCATCATGTTGCATGGTAGCTGAAAATGGCTTGGGCGCTGAACTTGTCTCTGGATGTGGAGTTGTTAGCGCCTGGACTGAGGATCTGCATCCTTGTTTTGTGTGGGTGCTCAACATGCTTGATTGCATCATCCTGGGCTCCATGGACATTGGACAAGAAGTGACCAAACAGGGTTTCCCTCTAGATCTGCTCCACAAGCTGATGGTATGTGAAGTGAATGAGCCAAGTGGAGTGGTTTTGGCACTGGAAGACCCCTGCTGGCCAATTCGAATATTGCCATTCACCCACACACTCAGTTCCCCAGGCATCACATACACTTTCAGGCATATGTGCTGCCAGAGCCATCATGTTGCATGGTAGCTGAAAATGGCTTGGGCGCTGAACTTGTCTCTGGATGTGGAGTTGTTAGCGCCTGGACTGAGGATCTGCATCCTTGTTTTGTGTGGGTGCTCAACATGCTTGATTGCATCATCCTGGGCTCCATGGACATTGGACAAGAAGTGACCAAACAGGGTTTCCCTCTAGATCTGCTCCACAAGCTGATGGTATGTGAAGTGAATGAGCCAAGTGGAGTGGTTTTGGCACTGGAAGACCCCTGCTGGCCAATTCGAATATTGCCATTCACCCACACACTCAGTTCCCCAGGCATCACATACACTTTCAGGCATATGTGCTGCCAGAGCCATCATGTTGCATGGTAGCTGAAAATGGCTTGGGCGCTGAACTTGTCTCTGGATGTGGAGTTGTTAGCGCCTGGACTGAGGATCTGCATCCTTGTTTTGTGTGGGTGCTCAACATGCTTGATTGCATCATCCTGGGCTCCATGGACATTGGACAAGAAGTGACCAAACAGGGTTTCCCTCTAGATCTGCTCCACAAGCTGATGGTATGTGAAGTGAATGAGCCAAGTGGAGTGGTTTTGGCACTGGAAGACCCCTGCTGGCCAATTCGAATATTGCCATTCACCCACACACTCAGTTCCCCAGGCATCACATACACTTTCAGGCATATGTGCTGCCAGAGCCATCATGTTGCATGGTAGCTGAAAATGGCTTGGGCGCTGAACTTGTCTCTGGATGTGGAGTTGTTAGCGCCTGGACTGAGGATCTGCATCCTTGTTTTGTGTGGGTGCTCAACATGCTTGATTGCATCATCCTGGGCTCCATGGACATTGGACAAGAAGTGACCAAACAGGGTTTCCCTCTAGATCTGCTCCACAAGCTGATGGTATGTGAAGTGAATGAGCCAAGTGGAGTGGTTTTGGCACTGGAAGACCCCTGCTGGCCAATTCGAATATTGCCATTCACCCACACACTCAGTTCCCCAGGCATCACATACACTTTCAGGCATATGTGCTGCCAGAGCCATCATGTTGCATGGTAGCTGAAAATGGCTTGGGCGCTGAACTTGTCTCTGGATGTGGAGTTGTTAGCGCCTGGACTGAGGATCTGCATCCTTGTTTTGTGTGGGTGCTCAACATGCTTGATTGCATCATCCTGGGCTCCATGGACATTGGACAAGAAGTGACCAAACAGGGTTTCCCTCTAGATCTGCTCCACAAGCTGATGGTATGTGAAGTGAATGAGCCAAGTGGAGTGGTTTTGGCACTGGAAGACCCCTGCTGGCCAATTCGAATATTGCCATTCACCCACACACTCAGTTCCCCAGGCATCACATACACTTTCAGGCATATGTGCTGCCAGAGCCATCATGTTGCATGGTAGCTGAAAATGGCTTGGGCGCTGAACTTGTCTCTGGATGTGGAGTTGTTAGCGCCTGGACTGAGGATCTGCATCCTTGTTTTGTGTGGGTGCTCAACATGCTTGATTGCATCATCCTGGGCTCCATGGACATTGGACAAGAAGTGACCAAACAGGGTTTCCCTCTAGATCTGCTCCACAAGCTGATGGTATGTGAAGTGAATGAGCCAAGTGGAGTGGTTTTGGCACTGGAAGACCCCTGCTGGCCAATTCGAATATTGCCATTCACCCACACACTCAGTTCCCCAGGCATCACATACACTTTCAGGCATATGTGCTGCCAGAGCCATCATGTTGCATGGTAGCTGAAAATGGCTTGGGCGCTGAACTTGTCTCTGGATGTGGAGTTGTTAGCGCCTGGACTGAGGATCTGCATCCTTGTTTTGTGTGGGTGCTCAACATGCTTGATTGCATCATCCTGGGCTCCATGGACATTGGACAAGAAGTGACCAAACAGGGTTTCCCTCTAGATCTGCTCCACAAGCTGATGGTATGTGAAGTGAATGAGCCAAGTGGAGTGGTTTTGGCACTGGAAGACCCCTGCTGGCCAATTCGAATATTGCCATTCACCCACACACTCAGTTCCCCAGGCATCACATACACTTTCAGGCATATGTGCTGCCAGAGCCATCATGTTGCATGGTAGCTGAAAATGGCTTGGGCGCTGAACTTGTCTCTGGATGTGAAGTTGTTAGCGCCTGGACTGAGGATCTGCATCCTTGTTTTGTGTGGGTGCTCAACATGCTTGATTGCATCATCCTGGGCTCCATGGACATTGGACAAGAAGTGACCAAACAGGGTTTCCCTCTAGATCTGCTCCACAAGCTGATGGTATGTGAAGTGAATGAGCCAAGTGGAGTGGTTTTGGCACTGGAAGACCCCTGCTGGCCAATTCGAATATTGCCATTCACCCACACACTCAGTTCCCCAGGCATCACATACACTTTCAGGCATATGTGCTGCCAGAGCCATCATGTTGCATGGTAGCTGAAAATGGCTTGGGCGCTGAACTTGTCTCTGGATGTGGAGTTGTTAGCGCCTGGACTGAGGATCTGCATCCTTGTTTTGTGTGGGTGCTCAACATGCTTGATTGCATCATCCTGGGCTCCATGGACATTGGACAAGAAGTGACCAAACAGGGTTTCCCTCTAGATCTGCTCCACAAGCTGATGGTATGTGAAGTGAATGAGCCAAGTGGAGTGGTTTTGGCACTGGAAGACCCCTGCTGGCCAATTCGAATATTGCCATTCACCCACACACTCAGTTCCCCAGGCATCACATACACTTTCAGGCATATGTGCTGCCAGAGCCATCATGTTGCATGGTAGCTGAAAATGGCTTGGGCGCTGAACTTGTCTCTGGATGTGGAGTTGTTAGCGCCTGGACTGAGGATCTGCATCCTTGTTTTGTGTGGGTGCTCAACATGCTTGATTGCATCATCCTGGGCTCCATGGACATTGGACAAGAAGTGACCAAACAGGGTTTCCCTCTAGATCTGCTCCACAAGCTGATGGTATGTGAAGTGAATGAGCCAAGTGGAGTGGTTTTGGCACTGGAAGACCCCTGCTGGCCAATTCGAATATTGCCATTCACCCACACACTCAGTTCCCCAGGCATCACATACACTTTCAGGCATATGTGCTGCCAGAGCCATCATGTTGCATGGTAGCTGAAAATGGCTTGGGCGCTGAACTTGTCTCTGGATGTGGAGTTGTTAGCGCCTGGACTGAGGATCTGCATCCTTGTTTTGTGTGGGTGCTCAACATGCTTGATTGCATCATCCTGGGCTCCATGGACATTGGACAAGAAGTGACCAAACAGGGTTTCCCTCTAGATCTGCTCCACAAGCTGATGGTATGTGAAGTGAATGAGCCAAGTGGAGTGGTTTTGGCACTGGAAGACCCCTGCTGGCCAATTCGAATATTGCCATTCACCCACACACTCAGTTCCCCAGGCATCACATACACTTTCAGGCATATGTGCTGCCAGAGCCATCATGTTGCATGGTAGCTGAAAATGGCTTGGGCGCTGAACTTGTCTCTGGATGTGGAGTTGTTAGCGCCTGGACTGAGGATCTGCATCCTTGTTTTGTGTGGGTGCTCAACATGCTTGATTGCATCATCCTGGGCTCCATGGACATTGGACAAGAAGTGACCAAACAGGGTTTCCCTCTAGATCTGCTCGACAAGCTGATGGTATGTGAAGTGAATGAGCCAAGTGGAGTGGTTTTGGCACTGGAAGACCCCTGCTGGCCAATTCGAATATTGCCATTCACCCACACACTCAGTTCCCCAGGCATCACATACACTTTCAGGCATATGTGCTGCCAGAGCCATCATGTTGCATGGTAGCTGAAAATGGCTTGGGCGCTGAACTTGTCTCTGGATGTGGAGTTGTTAGCGCCTGGACTGAGGATCTGCATCCTTGTTTTGTGTGGGTGCTCAACATGCTTGATTGCATCATCCTGGGCTCCATGGACATTGGACAAGAAGTGACCAAACAGGGTTTCCCTCTAGATCTGCTCCACAAGCTGATGGTATGTGAAGTGAATGAGCCAAGTGGAGTGGTTTTGGCACTGGAAGACCCCTGCTGGCCAATTCGAATATTGCCATTCACCCACACACTCAGTTCCCCAGGCATCACATACACTTTCAGGCATATGTGCTGCCAGAGCCATCATGTTGCATGGTAGCTGAAAATGGCTTGGGAGCTGAACTTGTCTCTGGATGTGGAGTTGTTAGCGCCTGGACTGAGGATCTGCATCCTTGTTTTGTGTGGGTGCTCAACATGCTTGATTGCATCATCCTGGGCTCCATGGACATTGGACAAGAAGTGACCAAACAGGGTTTCCCTCTAGATCTGCTCCACAAGCTGATGGTATGTGAAGTGAATGAGCCAAGTGGAGTGGTTTTGGCACTGGAAGACCCCTGCTGGCCAATTCGAATATTGCCATTCACCCACACACTCAGTTCCCCAGGCATCACATACACTTTCAGGCATATGTGCTGCCAGAGCCATCATGTTGCATGGTAGCTGAAAATGGCTTGGGCGCTGAACTTGTCTCTGGATGTGGAGTTGTTAGCGCCTGGACTGAGGATCTGCATCCTTGTTTTGTGTGGGTGCTCAACATGCTTGATTGCATCATCCTGGGCTCCATGGACATTGGACAAGAAGTGACCAAACAGGGTTTCCCTCTAGATCTGCTCCACAAGCTGATGGTATGTGAAGTGAATGAGCCAAGTGGAGTGGTTTTGGCACTGGAAGACCCCTGCTGGCCAATTCGAATATTGCCATTCACCCACACACTCAGTTCCCCAGGCATCACATACACTTTCAGGCATATGTGCTGCCAGAGCCATCATGTTGCATGGTAGCTGAAAATGGCTTGGGCGCTGAACTTGTCTCTGGATGTGGAGTTGTTAGCGCCTGGACTGAGGATCTGCATCCTTGTTTTGTGTGGGTGCTCAACATGCTTGATTGCATCATCCTGGGCTCCATGGACATTGGACAAGAAGTGATCAAACAGGGTTTCCCTCTAGATCTGCTCCACAAGCTGATGGTATGTGAAGTGAATGAGCCAAGTGGAGTGGTTTTGGCACTGGAAGACCCCTGCTGGCCAATTCGAATATTGCCATTCACCCACACACTCAGTTCCCCAGGCATCACATACACTTTCAGGCATATGTGCTGCCAGAGCCATCATGTTGCATGGTAGCTGAAAATGGCTTGGGCGCTGAACTTGTCTCTGGATGTGGAGTTGTTAGCGCCTGGACTGAGGATCTGCATCCTTGTTTTGTGTGGGTGCTCAACATGCTTGATTGCATCATCCTGGGCTCCATGGACATTGGACAAGAAGTGACCAAACAGGGTTTCCCTCTAGATCTGCTCCACAAGCTGATGGTATGTGAAGTGAATGAGCCAAGTGGAGTGGTTTTGGCACTGGAAGACCCCTGCTGGCCAATTCGAATATTGCCATTCACCCACACACTCAGTTCCCCAGGCATCACATACACTTTCAGGCATATGTGCTGCCAGAGCCATCATGTTGCATGGTAGCTGAAAATGGCTTGGGCGCTGAACTTGTCTCTGGATGTGGAGTTGTTAGCGCCTGGACTGAGGATCTGCATCCTTGTTTTGTGTGGGTGCTCAACATGCTTGATTGCATCATCCTGGGCTCCATGGACATTGGACAAGAAGTGACCAAACAGGGTTTCCCTCTAGATCTGCTCCACAAGCTGATGGTATGTGAAGTGAATGAGCCAAGTGGAGTGGTTTTGGCACTGGAAGACCCCTGCTGGCCAATTCGAATATTGCCATTCACCCACACACTCAGTTCCCCAGGCATCACATACACTTTCAGGCATATGTGCTGCCAGAGCCATCATGTTGCATGGTAGCTGAAAATGGCTTGGGCGCTGAACTTGTCTCTGGATGTGGAGTTGTTAGCGCCTGGACTGAGGATCTGCATCCTTGTTTTGTGTGGGTGCTCAACATGCTTGATTGCATCATCCTGGGCTCCATGGACATTGGACAAGAAGTGACCAAACAGGGTTTCCCTCTAGATCTGCTCCACAAGCTGATGGTATGTGAAGTGAATGAGCCAAGTGGAGTGGTTTTGGCACTGGAAGACCCCTGCTGGCCAATTCGAATATTGCCATTCACCCACACACTCAGTTCCCCAGGCATCACATACACTTTCAGGCATATGTGCTGCCAGAGCCATCATGTTGCATGGTAGCTGAAAATGGCTTGGGCGCTGAACTTGTCTCTGGATGTGGAGTTGTTAGCGCCTGGACTGAGGATCTGCATCCTTGTTTTGTGTGGGTGCTCAACATGCTTGATTGCATCATCCTGGGCTCCATGGACATTGGACAAGAAGTGACCAAACAGGGTTTCCCTCTAGATCTGCTCCACAAGCTGATGGTATGTGAAGTGAATGAGCCAAGTGGAGTGGTTTTGGCACTGGAAGACCCCTGCTGGCCAATTCGAATATTGCCATTCACCCACACACTCAGTTCCCCAGGCATCACATACACTTTCAGGCATATGTGCTGCCAGAGCCATCATGTTGCATGGTAGCTGAAAATGGCTTGGGCGCTGAACTTGTCTCTGGATGTGGAGTTGTTAGCGCCTGGACTGAGGATCTGCATCCTTGTTTTGTGTGGGTGCTCAACATGCTTGATTGCATCATCCTGGGCTCCATGGACATTGGACAAGAAGTGACCAAACAGGGTTTCCCTCTAGATCTGCTCCACAAGCTGATGGTATGTGAAGTGAATGAGCCAAGTGGAGTGGTTTTGGCACTGGAAGACCCCTGCTGGCCAATTCGAATATTGCCATTCACCCACACACTCAGTTCCCCAGGCATCACATACACTTTCAGGCATATGTGCTGCCAGAGCCATCATGTTGCATGGTAGCTGAAAATGGCTTGGGCGCTGAACTTGTCTCTGGATGTGGAGTTGTTAGCGCCTGGACTGAGGATCTGCATCCTTGTTTTGTGTGGGTGCTCAACATGCTTGATTGCATCATCCTGGGCTCCATGGACATTGGACAAGAAGTGACCAAACAGGGTTTCCCTCTAGATCTGCTCCACAAGCTGATGGTATGTGAAGTGAATGAGCCAAGTGGAGTGGTTTTGGCACTGGAAGACCCCTGCTGGCCAATTCGAATATTGCCATTCACCCACACACTCAGTTCCCCAGGCATCACATACACTTTCAGGCATATGTGCTGCCAGAGCCATCATGTTGCATGGTAGCTGAAAATGGCTTGGGCGCTGAACTTGTCTCTGGATGTGGAGTTGTTAGCGCCTGGACTGAGGATCTGCATCCTTGTTTTGTGTGGGTGCTCAACATGCTTGATTGCATCATCCTGGGCTCCATGGACATTGGACAAGAAGTGACCAAACAGGGTTTCCCTCTAGATCTGCTCCACAAGCTGATGGTATGTGAAGTGAATGAGCCAAGTGGAGTGGTTTTGGCACTGGAAGACCCCTGCTGGCCAATTCGAATATTGCCATTCACCCACACACTCAGTTCCCCAGGCATCACATACACTTTCAGGCATATGTGCTGCCAGAGCCATCATGTTGCATGGTAGCTGAAAATGGCTTGGGCGCTGAACTTGTCTCTGGATGTGGAGTTGTTAGCGCCTGGACTGAGGATCTGCATCCTTGTTTTGTGTGGGTGCTCAACATGCTTGATTGCATCATCCTGGGCTCCATGGACATTGGACAAGAAGTGACCAAACAGGGTTTCCCTCTAGATCTGCTCCACAAGCTGATGGTATGTGAAGTGAATGAGCCAAGTGGAGTGGTTTTGGCACTGGAAGACCCCTGCTGGCCAATTCGAATATTGCCATTCACCCACACACTCAGTTCCCCAGGCATCACATACACTTTCAGGCATATGTGCTGCCAGAGCCATCATGTTGCATGGTAGCTGAAAATGGCTTGGGCGCTGAACTTGTCTCTGGATGTGGAGTTGTTAGCGCCTGGACTGAGGATCTGCATCCTTGTTTTGTGTGGGTGCTCAACATGCTTGATTGCATCATCCTGGGCTCCATGGACATTGGACAAGAAGTGACCAAACAGGGTTTCCCTCTAGATCTGCTCCACAAGCTGATGGTATGTGAAGTGAATGAGCCAAGTGGAGTGGTTTTGGCACTGGAAGACCCCTGCTGGCCAATTCGAATATTGCCATTCACCCACACTCTCAGTTCCCCAGGCATCACATACACTTTCAGGCATATGTGCTGCCAGAGCCATCATGTTGCATGGTAGCTGAAAATGGCTTGGGCGCTGAACTTGTCTCTGGATGTGGAGTTGTTAGCGCCTGGACTGAGGATCTGCATCCTTGTTTTGTGTGGGTGCTCAACATGCTTGATTGCATCATCCTGGGCTCCATGGACATTGGACAAGAAGTGACCAAACAGGGTTTCCCTCTAGATCTGCTCCACAAGCTGATGGTATGTGAAGTGAATGAGCCAAGTGGAGTGGTTTTGGCACTGGAAGACCCCTGCTGGCCAATTCGAATATTGCCATTCACCCACACACTCAGTTCCCCAGGCATCACATACACTTTCAGGCATATGTGCTGCCAGAGCCATCATGTTGCATGGTAGCTGAAAATGGCTTGGGCGCTGAACTTGTCTCTGGATGTGGAGTTGTTAGCGCCTGGACTGAGGATCTGCATCCTTGTTTTGTGTGGGTGCTCAACATGCTTGATTGCATCATCCTGGGCTCCATGGACATTGGACAAGAAGTGACCAAACAGGGTTTCCCTCTAGATCTGCTCCACAAGCTGATGGTATGTGAAGTGAATGAGCCAAGTGGAGTGGTTTTGGCACTGGAAGACCCCTGCTGGCCAATTCGAATATTGCCATTCACCCACACACTCAGTTCCCCAGGCATCACATACACTTTCAGGCATATGTGCTGCCAGAGCCATCATGTTGCATGGTAGCTGAAAATGGCTTGGGCGCTGAACTTGTCTCTGGATGTGGAGTTGTTAGCGCCTGGACTGAGGATCTGCATCCTTGTTTTGTGTGGGTGCTCAACATGCTTGATTGCATCATCCTGGGCTCCATGGACATTGGACAAGAAGTGACCAAACAGGGTTTCCCTCTAGATCTGCTCCACAAGCTGATGGTATGTGAAGTGAATGAGCCAAGTGGAGTGGTTTTGGCACTGGAAGACCCCTGCTGGCCAATTCGAATATTGCCATTCACCCACACACTCAGTTCCCCAGGCATCACATACACTTTCAGGCATATGTGCTGCCAGAGCCATCATGTTGCATGGTAGCTGAAAATGGCTTGGGCGCTGAACTTGTCTCTGGATGTGGAGTTGTTAGCGCCTGGACTGAGGATCTGCATCCTTGTTTTGTGTGGGTGCTCAACATGCTTGATTGCATCATCCTGGGCTCCATGGACATTGGACAAGAAGTGACCAAACAGGGTTTCCCTCTAGATCTGCTCCACAAGCTGATGGTATGTGAAGTGAATGAGCCAAGTGGAGTGGTTTTGGCACTGGAAGACCCCTGCTGGCCAATTCGAATATTGCCATTCACCCACACACTCAGTTCCCCAGGCATCACATACACTTTCAGGCATATGTGCTGCCAGAGCCATCATGTTGCATGGTAGCTGAAAATGGCTTGGGCGCTGAACTTGTCTCTGGATGTGGAGTTGTTAGCGCCTGGACTGAGGATCTGCATCCTTGTTTTGTGTGGGTGCTCAACATGCTTGATTGCATCATCCTGGGCTCCATGGACATTGGACAAGAAGTGACCAAACAGGGTTTCCCTCTAGATCTGCTCCACAAGCTGATGGTATGTGAAGTGAATGAGCCAAGTGGAGTGGTTTTGGCACTGGAAGACCCCTGCTGGCCAATTCGAATATTGCCATTCACCCACACACTCAGTTCCCCAGGCATCACATACACTTTCAGGCATATGTGCTGCCAGAGCCATCATGTTGCATGGTAGCTGAAAATGGCTTGGGCGCTGAACTTGTCTCTGGATGTGGAGTTGTTAGCGCCTGGACTGAGGATCTGCATCCTTGTTTTGTGTGGGTGCTCAACATGCTTGATTGCATCATCCTGGGCTCCATGGACATTGGACAAGAAGTGACCAAACAGGGTTTCCCTCTAGATCTGCTCCACAAGCTGATGGTATGTGAAGTGAATGAGCCAAGTGGAGTGGTTTTGGCACTGGAAGACCCCTGCTGGCCAATTCGAATATTGCCATTCACCCACACACTCAGTTCCCCAGGCATCACATACACTTTCAGGCATATGTGCTGCCAGAGCCATCATGTTGCATGGTAGCTGAAAATGGCTTGGGCGCTGAACTTGTCTCTGGATGTGGAGTTGTTAGCGCCTGGACTGAGGATCTGCATCCTTGTTTTGTGTGGGTGCTCAACATGCTTGATTGCATCATCCTGGGCTCCATGGACATTGGACAAGAAGTGACCAAACAGGGTTTCCCTCTAGATCTGCTCCACAAGCTGATGGTATGTGAAGTGAATGAGCCAAGTGGAGTGGTTTTGGCACTGGAAGACCCCTGCTGGCCAATTCGAATATTGCCATTCACCCACACACTCAGTTCCCCAGGCATCACATACACTTTCAGGCATATGTGCTGCCAGAGCCATCATGTTGCATGGTAGCTGAAAATGGCTTGGGCGCTGAACTTGTCTCTGGATGTGGAGTTGTTAGCGCCTGGACTGAGGATCTGCATCCTTGTTTTGTGTGGGTGCTCAACATGCTTGATTGCATCATCCTGGGCTCCATGGACATTGGACAAGAAGTGACCAAACAGGGTTTCCCTCTAGATCTGCTCCACAAGCTGATGGTATGTGAAGTGAATGAGCCAAGTGGAGTGGTTTTGGCACTGGAAGACCCCTGCTGGCCAATTCGAATATTGCCATTCACCCACACACTCAGTTCCCCAGGCATCACATACACTTTCAGGCATATGTGCTGCCAGAGCCATCATGTTGCATGGTAGCTGAAAATGGCTTGGGCGCTGAACTTGTCTCTGGATGTGGAGTTGTTAGCGCCTGGACTGAGGATCTGCATCCTTGTTTTGTGTGGGTGCTCAACATGCTTGATTGCATCATCCTGGGCTCCATGGACATTGGACAAGAAGTGACCAAACAGGGTTTCCCTCTAGATCTGCTCCACAAGCTGATGGTATGTGAAGTGAATGAGCCAAGTGGAGTGGTTTTGGCACTGGAAGACCCCTGCTGGCCAATTCGAATATTGCCATTCACCCACACACTCAGTTCCCCAGGCATCACATACACTTTCAGGCATATGTGCTGCCAGAGCCATCATGTTGCATGGTAGCTGAAAATGGCTTGGGCGCTGAACTTGTCTCTGGATGTGGAGTTGTTAGCGCCTGGACTGAGGATCTGCATCCTTGTTTTGTGTGGGTGCTCAACATGCTTGATTGCATCATCCTGGGCTCCATGGACATTGGACAAGAAGTGACCAAACAGGGTTTCCCTCTAGATCTGCTCCACAAGCTGATGGTATGTGAAGTGAATGAGCCAAGTGGAGTGGTTTTGGCACTGGAAGACCCCTGCTGGCCAATTCGAATATTGCCATTCACCCACACACTCAGTTCCCCAGGCATCACATACACTTTCAGGCATATGTGCTGCCAGAGCCATCATGTTGCATGGTAGCTGAAAATGGCTTGGGCGCTGAACTTGTCTCTGGATGTGGAGTTGTTAGCGCCTGGACTGAGGATCTGCATCCTTGTTTTGTGTGGGTGCTCAACATGCTTGATTGCATCATCCTGGGCTCCATGGACATTGGACAAGAAGTGACCAAACAGGGTTTCCCTCTAGATCTGCTCCACAAGCTGATGGTATGTGAAGTGAATGAGCCAAGTGGAGTGGTTTTGGCACTGGAAGACCCCTGCTGGCCAATTCGAATATTGCCATTCACCCACACACTCAGTTCCCCAGGCATCACATACACTTTCAGGCATATGTGCTGCCAGAGCCATCATGTTGCATGGTAGCTGAAAATGGCTTGGGCGCTGAACTTGTCTCTGGATGTGGAGTTGTTAGCGCCTGGACTGAGGATCTGCATCCTTGTTTTGTGTGGGTGCTCAACATGCTTGATTGCATCATCCTGGGCTCCATGGACATTGGACAAGAAGTGACCAAACAGGGTTTCCCTCTAGATCTGCTCCACAAGCTGATGGTATGTGAAGTGAATGAGCCAAGTGGAGTGGTTTTGGCACTGGAAGACCCCTGCTGGCCAATTCGAATATTGCCATTCACCCACACACTCAGTTCCCCAGGCATCACATACACTTTCAGGCATATGTGCTGCCAGAGCCATCATGTTGCATGGTAGCTGAAAATGGCTTGGGCGCTGAACTTGTCTCTGGATGTGGAGTTGTTAGCGCCTGGACTGAGGATCTGCATCCTTGTTTTGTGTGGGTGCTCAACATGCTTGATTGCATCATCCTGGGCTCCATGGACATTGGACAAGAAGTGACCAAACAGGGTTTCCCTCTAGATCTGCTCCACAAGCTGATGGTATGTGAAGTGAATGAGCCAAGTGGAGTGGTTTTGGCACTGGAAGACCCCTGCTGGCCAATTCGAATATTGCCATTCACCCACACACTCAGTTCCCCAGGCATCACATACACTTTCAGGCATATGTGCTGCCAGAGCCATCATGTTGCATGGTAGCTGAAAATGGCTTGGGCGCTGAACTTGTCTCTGGATGTGGAGTTGTTAGCGCCTGGACTGAGGATCTGCATCCTTGTTTTGTGTGGGTGCTCAACATGCTTGATTGCATCATCCTGGGCTCCATGGACATTGGACAAGAAGTGACCAAACAGGGTTTCCCTCTAGATCTGCTCCACAAGCTGATGGTATGTGAAGTGAATGAGCCAAGTGGAGTGGTTTTGGCACTGGAAGACCCCTGCTGGCCAATTCGAATATTGCCATTCACCCACACACTCAGTTCCCCAGGCATCACATACACTTTCAGGCATATGTGCTGCCAGAGCCATCATGTTGCATGGTAGCTGAAAATGGCTTGGGCGCTGAACTTGTCTCTGGATGTGGAGTTGTTAGCGCCTGGACTGAGGATCTGCATCCTTGTTTTGTGTGGGTGCTCAACATGCTTGATTGCATCATCCTGGGCTCCATGGACATTGGACAAGAAGTGACCAAACAGGGTTTCCCTCTAGATCTGCTCGACAAGCTGATGGTATGTGAAGTGAATGAGCCAAGTGGAGTGGTTTTGGCACTGGAAGACCCCTGCTGGCCAATTCGAATATTGCCATTCACCCACACACTCAGTTCCCCAGGCATCACATACACTTTCAGGCATATGTGCTGCCAGAGCCATCATGTTGCATGGTAGCTGAAAATGGCTTGGGCGCTGAACTTGTCTCTGGATGTGGAGTTGTTAGCGCCTGGACTGAGGATCTGCATCCTTGTTTTGTGTGGGTGCTCAACATGCTTGATTGCATCATCCTGGGCTCCATGGACATTGGACAAGAAGTGACCAAACAGGGTTTCCCTCTAGATCTGCTCCACAAGCTGATGGTATGTGAAGTGAATGAGCCAAGTGGAGTGGTTTTGGCACTGGAAGACCCCTGCTGGCCAATTCGAATATTGCCATTCACCCACACACTCAGTTCCCCAGGCATCACATACACTTTCAGGCATATGTGCTGCCAGAGCCATCATGTTGCATGGTAGCTGAAAATGGCTTGGGCGCTGAACTTGTCTCTGGATGTGGAGTTGTTAGCGCCTGGACTGAGGATCTGCATCCTTGTTTTGTGTGGGTGCTCAACATGCTTGATTGCATCATCCTGGGCTCCATGGACATTGGACAAGAAGTGACCAAACAGGGTTTCCCTCTAGATCTGCTCCACAAGCTGATGGTATGTGAAGTGAATGAGCCAAGTGGAGTGGTTTTGGCACTGGAAGACCCCTGCTGGCCAATTCGAATATTGCCATTCACCCACACACTCAGTTCCCCAGGCATCACATACACTTTCAGGCATATGTGCTGCCAGAGCCATCATGTTGCATGGTAGCTGAAAATGGCTTGGGCGCTGAACTTGTCTCTGGATGTGGAGTTGTTAGCGCCTGGACTGAGGATCTGCATCCTTGTTTTGTGTGGGTGCTCAACATGCTTGATTGCATCATCCTGGGCTCCATGGACATTGGACAAGAAGTGACCAAACAGGGTTTCCCTCTAGATCTGCTCCACAAGCTGATGGTATGTGAAGTGAATGAGCCAAGTGGAGTGGTTTTGGCACTGGAAGACCCCTGCTGGCCAATTCGAATATTGCCATTCACCCACACACTCAGTTCCCCAGGCATCACATACACTTTCAGGCATATGTGCTGCCAGAGCCATCATGTTGCATGGTAGCTGAAAATGGCTTGGGCGCTGAACTTGTCTCTGGATGTGGAGTTGTTAGCGCCTGGACTGAGGATCTGCATCCTTGTTTTGTGTGGGTGCTCAACATGCTTGATTGCATCATCCTGGGCTCCATGGACATTGGACAAGAAGTGACCAAACAGGGTTTCCCTCTAGATCTGCTCCACAAGCTGATGGTATGTGAAGTGAATGAGCCAAGTGGAGTGGTTTTGGCACTGGAAGACCCCTGCTGGCCAATTCGAATATTGCCATTCACCCACACACTCAGTTCCCCAGGCATCACATACACTTTCAGGCATATGTGCTGCCAGAGCCATCATGTTGCATGGTAGCTGAAAATGGCTTGGGCGCTGAACTTGTCTCTGGATGTGGAGTTGTTAGCGCCTGGACTGAGGATCTGCATCCTTGTTTTGTGTGGGTGCTCAACATGCTTGATTGCATCATCCTGGGCTCCATGGACATTGGACAAGAAGTGACCAAACAGGGTTTCCCTCTAGATCTGCTCCACAAGCTGATGGTATGTGAAGTGAATGAGCCAAGTGGAGTGGTTTTGGCACTGGAAGACCCCTGCTGGCCAATTCGAATATTGCCATTCACCCACACACTCAGTTCCCCAGGCATCACATACACTTTCAGGCATATGTGCTGCCAGAGCCATCATGTTGCATGGTAGCTGAAAATGGCTTGGGCGCTGAACTTGTCTCTGGATGTGGAGTTGTTAGCGCCTGGACTGAGGATCTGCATCCTTGTTTTGTGTGGGTGCTCAACATGCTTGATTGCATCATCCTGGGCTCCATGGACATTGGACAAGAAGTGACCAAACAGGGTTTCCCTCTAGATCTGCTCCACAAGCTGATGGTATGTGAAGTGAATGAGCCAAGTGGAGTGGTTTTGGCACTGGAAGACCCCTGCTGGCCAATTCGAATATTGCCATTCACCCACACACTCAGTTCCCCAGGCATCACATACACTTTCAGGCATATGTGCTGCCAGAGCCATCATGTTGCATGGTAGCTGAAAATGGCTTGGGCGCTGAACTTGTCTCTGGATGTGGAGTTGTTAGCGCCTGGACTGAGGATCTGCATCCTTGTTTTGTGTGGGTGCTCAACATGCTTGATTGCATCATCCTGGGCTCCATGGACATTGGACAAGAAGTGACCAAACAGGGTTTCCCTCTAGATCTGCTCCACAAGCTGATGGTATGTGAAGTGAATGAGCCAAGTGGAGTGGTTTTGGCACTGGAAGACCCCTGCTGGCCAATTCGAATATTGCCATTCACCCACACACTCAGTTCCCCAGGCATCACATACACTTTCAGGCATATGTGCTGCCAGAGCCATCATGTTGCATGGTAGCTGAAAATGGCTTGGGCGCTGAACTTGTCTCTGGATGTGGAGTTGTTAGCGCCTGGACTGAGGATCTGCATCCTTGTTTTGTGTGGGTGCTCAACATGCTTGATTGCATCATCCTGGGCTCCATGGACATTGGACAAGAAGTGACCAAACAGGGTTTCCCTCTAGATCTGCTCCACAAGCTGATGGTATGTGAAGTGAATGAGCCAAGTGGAGTGGTTTTGGCACTGGAAGACCCCTGCTGGCCAATTCGAATATTGCCATTCACCCACACACTCAGTTCCCCAGGCATCACATACACTTTCAGGCATATGTGCTGCCAGAGCCATCATGTTGCATGGTAGCTGAAAATGGCTTGGGCGCTGAACTTGTCTCTGGATGTGGAGTTGTTAGCGCCTGGACTGAGGATCTGCATCCTTGTTTTGTGTGGGTGCTCAACATGCTTGATTGCATCATCCTGGGCTCCATGGACATTGGACAAGAAGTGACCAAACAGGGTTTCCCTCTAGATCTGCTCCACAAGCTGATGGTATGTGAAGTGAATGAGCCAAGTGGAGTGGTTTTGGCACTGGAAGACCCCTGCTGGCCAATTCGAATATTGCCATTCACCCACACACTCAGTTCCCCAGGCATCACATACACTTTCAGGCATATGTGCTGCCAGAGCCATCATGTTGCATGGTAGCTGAAAATGGCTTGGGCGCTGAACTTGTCTCTGGATGTGGAGTTGTTAGCGCCTGGACTGAGGATCTGCATCCTTGTTTTGTGTGGGTGCTCAACATGCTTGATTGCATCATCCTGGGCTCCATGGACATTGGACAAGAAGTGACCAAACAGGGTTTCCCTCTAGATCTGCTCCACAAGCTGATGGTATGTGAAGTGAATGAGCCAAGTGGAGTGGTTTTGGCACTGGAAGACCCCTGCTGGCCAATTCGAATATTGCCATTCACCCACACACTCAGTTCCCCAGGCATCACATACACTTTCAGGCATATGTGCTGCCAGAGCCATCATGTTGCATGGTAGCTGAAAATGGCTTGGGCGCTGAACTTGTCTCTGGATGTGGAGTTGTTAGCGCCTGGACTGAGGATCTGCATCCTTGTTTTGTGTGGGTGCTCAACATGCTTGATTGCATCATCCTGGGCTCCATGGACATTGGACAAGAAGTGACCAAACAGGGTTTCCCTCTAGATCTGCTCCACAAGCTGATGGTATGTGAAGTGAATGAGCCAAGTGGAGTGGTTTTGGCACTGGAAGACCCCTGCTGGCCAATTCGAATATTGCCATTCACCCACACACTCAGTTCCCCAGGCATCACATACACTTTCAGGCATATGTGCTGCCAGAGCCATCATGTTGCATGGTAGCTGAAAATGGCTTGGGCGCTGAACTTGTCTCTGGATGTGGAGTTGTTAGCGCCTGGACTGAGGATCTGCATCCTTGTTTTGTGTGGGTGCTCAACATGCTTGATTGCATCATCCTGGGCTCCATGGACATTGGACAAGAAGTGACCAAACAGGGTTTCCCTCTAGATCTGCTCCACAAGCTGATGGTATGTGAAGTGAATGAGCCAAGTGGAGTGGTTTTGGCACTGGAAGACCCCTGCTGGCCAATTCGAATATTGCCATTCACCCACACACTCAGTTCCCCAGGCATCACATACACTTTCAGGCATATGTGCTGCCAGAGCCATCATGTTGCATGGTAGCTGAAAATGGCTTGGGCGCTGAACTTGTCTCTGGATGTGGAGTTGTTAGCGCCTGGACTGAGGATCTGCATCCTTGTTTTGTGTGGGTGCTCAACATGCTTGATTGCATCATCCTGGGCTCCATGGACATTGGACAAGAAGTGACCAAACAGGGTTTCCCTCTAGATCTGCTCCACAAGCTGATGGTATGTGAAGTGAATGAGCCAAGTGGAGTGGTTTTGGCACTGGAAGACCCCTGCTGGCCAATTCGAATATTGCCATTCACCCACACACTCAGTTCCCCAGGCATCACATACACTTTCAGGCATATGTGCTGCCAGAGCCATCATGTTGCATGGTAGCTGAAAATGGCTTGGGCGCTGAACTTGTCTCTGGATGTGGAGTTGTTAGCGCCTGGACTGAGGATCTGCATCCTTGTTTTGTGTGGGTGCTCAACATGCTTGATTGCATCATCCTGGGCTCCATGGACATTGGACAAGAAGTGACCAAACAGGGTTTCCCTCTAGATCTGCTCCACAAGCTGATGGTATGTGAAGTGAATGAGCCAAGTGGAGTGGTTTTGGCACTGGAAGACCCCTGCTGGCCAATTCGAATATTGCCATTCACCCACACACTCAGTTCCCCAGGCATCACATACACTTTCAGGCATATGTGCTGCCAGAGCCATCATGTTGCATGGTAGCTGAAAATGGCTTGGGCGCTGAACTTGTCTCTGGATGTGGAGTTGTTAGCGCCTGGACTGAGGATCTGCATCCTTGTTTTGTGTGGGTGCTCAACATGCTTGATTGCATCATCCTGGGCTCCATGGACATTGGACAAGAAGTGACCAAACAGGGTTTCCCTCTAGATCTGCTCCACAAGCTGATGGTATGTGAAGTGAATGAGCCAAGTGGAGTGGTTTTGGCACTGGAAGACCCCTGCTGGCCAATTCGAATATTGCCATTCACCCACACACTCAGTTCCCCAGGCATCACATACACTTTCAGGCATATGTGCTGCCAGAGCCATCATGTTGCATGGTAGCTGAAAATGGCTTGGGCGCTGAACTTGTCTCTGGATGTGGAGTTGTTAGCGCCTGGACTGAGGATCTGCATCCTTGTTTTGTGTGGGTGCTCAACATGCTTGATTGCATCATCCTGGGCTCCATGGACATTGGACAAGAAGTGACCAAACAGGGTTTCCCTCTAGATCTGCTCCACAAGCTGATGGTATGTGAAGTGAATGAGCCAAGTGGAGTGGTTTTGGCACTGGAAGACCCCTGCTGGCCAATTCGAATATTGCCATTCACCCACACACTCAGTTCCCCAGGCATCACATACACTTTCAGGCATATGTGCTGCCAGAGCCATCATGTTGCATGGTAGCTGAAAATGGCTTGGGCGCTGAACTTGTCTCTGGATGTGGAGTTGTTAGCGCCTGGACTGAGGATCTGCATCCTTGTTTTGTGTGGGTGCTCAACATGCTTGATTGCATCATCCTGGGCTCCATGGACATTGGACAAGAAGTGACCAAACAGGGTTTCCCTCTAGATCTGCTCCACAAGCTGATGGTATGTGAAGTGAATGAGCCAAGTGGAGTGGTTTTGGCACTGGAAGACCCCTGCTGGCCAATTCGAATATTGCCATTCACCCACACACTCAGTTCCCCAGGCATCACATACACTTTCAGGCATATGTGCTGCCAGAGCCATCATGTTGCATGGTAGCTGAAAATGGCTTGGGCGCTGAACTTGTCTCTGGATGTGGAGTTGTTAGCGCCTGGACTGAGGATCTGCATCCTTGTTTTGTGTGGGTGCTCAACATGCTTGATTGCATCATCCTGGGCTCCATGGACATTGGACAAGAAGTGACCAAACAGGGTTTCCCTCTAGATCTGCTCCACAAGCTGATGGTATGTGAAGTGAATGAGCCAAGTGGAGTGGTTTTGGCACTGGAAGACCCCTGCTGGCCAATTCGAATATTGCCATTCACCCACACACTCAGTTCCCCAGGCATCACATACACTTTCAGGCATATGTGCTGCCAGAGCCATCATGTTGCATGGTAGCTGAAAATGGCTTGGGCGCTGAACTTGTCTCTGGATGTGGAGTTGTTAGCGCCTGGACTGAGGATCTGCATCCTTGTTTTGTGTGGGTGCTCAACATGCTTGATTGCATCATCCTGGGCTCCATGGACATTGGACAAGAAGTGACCAAACAGGGTTTCCCTCTAGATCTGCTCCACAAGCTGATGGTATGTGAAGTGAATGAGCCAAGTGGAGTGGTTTTGGCACTGGAAGACCCCTGCTGGCCAATTCGAATATTGCCATTCACCCACACACTCAGTTCCCCAGGCATCACATACACTTTCAGGCATATGTGCTGCCAGAGCCATCATGTTGCATGGTAGCTGAAAATGGCTTGGGCGCTGAACTTGTCTCTGGATGTGGAGTTGTTAGCGCCTGGACTGAGGATCTGCATCCTTGTTTTGTGTGGGTGCTCAACATGCTTGATTGCATCATCCTGGGCTCCATGGACATTGGACAAGAAGTGACCAAACAGGGTTTCCCTCTAGATCTGCTCCACAAGCTGATGGTATGTGAAGTGAATGAGCCAAGTGGAGTGGTTTTGGCACTGGAAGACCCCTGCTGGCCAATTCGAATATTGCCATTCACCCACACACTCAGTTCCCCAGGCATCACATACACTTTCAGGCATATGTGCTGCCAGAGCCATCATGTTGCATGGTAGCTGAAAATGGCTTGGGCGCTGAACTTGTCTCTGGATGTGGAGTTGTTAGCGCCTGGACTGAGGATCTGCATCCTTGTTTTGTGTGGGTGCTCAACATGCTTGATTGCATCATCCTGGGCTCCATGGACATTGGACAAGAAGTGACCAAACAGGGTTTCCCTCTAGATCTGCTCCACAAGCTGATGGTATGTGAAGTGAATGAGCCAAGTGGAGTGGTTTTGGCACTGGAAGACCCCTGCTGGCCAATTCGAATATTGCCATTCACCCACACACTCAGTTCCCCAGGCATCACATACACTTTCAGGCATATGTGCTGCCAGAGCCATCATGTTGCATGGTAGCTGAAAATGGCTTGGGCGCTGAACTTGTCTCTGGATGTGGAGTTGTTAGCGCCTGGACTGAGGATCTGCATCCTTGTTTTGTGTGGGTGCTCAACATGCTTGATTGCATCATCCTGGGCTCCATGGACATTGGACAAGAAGTGACCAAACAGGGTTTCCCTCTAGATCTGCTCCACAAGCTGATGGTATGTGAAGTGAATGAGCCAAGTGGAGTGGTTTTGGCACTGGAAGACCCCTGCTGGCCAATTCGAATATTGCCATTCACCCACACACTCAGTTCCCCAGGCATCACATACACTTTCAGGCATATGTGCTGCCAGAGCCATCATGTTGCATGGTAGCTGAAAATGGCTTGGGCGCTGAACTTGTCTCTGGATGTGGAGTTGTTAGCGCCTGGACTGAGGATCTGCATCCTTGTTTTGTGTGGGTGCTCAACATGCTTGATTGCATCATCCTGGGCTCCATGGACATTGGACAAGAAGTGACCAAACAGGGTTTCCCTCTAGATCTGCTCCACAAGCTGATGGTATGTGAAGTGAATGAGCCAAGTGGAGTGGTTTTGGCACTGGAAGACCCCTGCTGGCCAATTCGAATATTGCCATTCACCCACACACTCAGTTCCCCAGGCATCACATACACTTTCAGGCATATGTGCTGCCAGAGCCATCATGTTGCATGGTAGCTGAAAATGGCTTGGGCGCTGAACTTGTCTCTGGATGTGGAGTTGTTAGCGCCTGGACTGAGGATCTGCATCCTTGTTTTGTGTGGGTGCTCAACATGCTTGATTGCATCATCCTGGGCTCCATGGACATTGGACAAGAAGTGACCAAACAGGGTTTCCCTCTAGATCTGCTCCACAAGCTGATGGTATGTGAAGTGAATGAGCCAAGTGGAGTGGTTTTGGCACTGGAAGACCCCTGCTGGCCAATTCGAATATTGCCATTCACCCACACACTCAGTTCCCCAGGCATCACATACACTTTCAGGCATATGTGCTGCCAGAGCCATCATGTTGCATGGTAGCTGAAAATGGCTTGGGCGCTGAACTTGTCTCTGGATGTGGAGTTGTTAGCGCCTGGACTGAGGATCTGCATCCTTGTTTTGTGTGGGTGCTCAACATGCTTGATTGCATCATCCTGGGCTCCATGGACATTGGACAAGAAGTGACCAAACAGGGTTTCCCTCTAGATCTGCTCCACAAGCTGATGGTATGTGAAGTGAATGAGCCAAGTGGAGTGGTTTTGGCACTGGAAGACCCCTGCTGGCCAATTCGAATATTGCCATTCACCCACACACTCAGTTCCCCAGGCATCACATACACTTTCAGGCATATGTGCTGCCAGAGCCATCATGTTGCATGGTAGCTGAAAATGGCTTGGGCGCTGAACTTGTCTCTGGATGTGGAGTTGTTAGCGCCTGGACTGAGGATCTGCATCCTTGTTTTGTGTGGGTGCTCAACATGCTTGATTGCATCATCCTGGGCTCCATGGACATTGGACAAGAAGTGACCAAACAGGGTTTCCCTCTAGATCTGCT
The DNA here is from genome assembly GCF_017591425.1 of Ochotona curzoniae. NCBI lineage: Eukaryota > Metazoa > Chordata > Mammalia > Lagomorpha > Ochotonidae > Ochotona > Ochotona curzoniae. Next base: position 86,127 of record NW_024464979.1, on the reverse strand, counting down.
CCACAAGCTGATGGTATGTGAAGTGAATGAGCCAAGTGGAGTGGTTTTGGCACTGGAAGACCCCTGCTGGCCAATTCGAATATTGCCATTCACCCACACACTCAGTTCCCCAGGCATCACATACACTTTCAGGCATATGTGCTGCCAGAGCCATCATGTTGCATGGTAGCTGAAAATGGCTTGGGCGCTGAACTTGTCTCTGGATGTGGAGTTGTTAGCGCCTGGACTGAGGATCTGCATCCTTGTTTTGTGTGGGTGCTCAACATGCTTGATTGCATCATCCTGGGCTCCATGGACATTGGACAAGAAGTGACCAAACAGGGTTTCCCTCTAGATCTGCTCCACAAGCTGATGGTATGTGAAGTGAATGAGCCAAGTGGAGTGGTTTTGGCACTGGAAGACCCCTGCTGGCCAATTCGAATATTGCCATTCACCCACACACTCAGTTCCCCAGGCATCACATACACTTTCAGGCATATGTGCTGCCAGAGCCATCATGTTGCATGGTAGCTGAAAATGGCTTGGGCGCTGAACTTGTCTCTGGATGTGGAGTTGTTAGCGCCTGGACTGAGGATCTGCATCCTTGTTTTGTGTGGGTGCTCAACATGCTTGATTGCATCATCCTGGGCTCCATGGACATTGGACAAGAAGTGACCAAACAGGGTTTCCCTCTAGATCTGCTCCACAAGCTGATGGTATGTGAAGTGAATGAGCCAAGTGGAGTGGTTTTGGCACTGGAAGACCCCTGCTGGCCAATTCGAATATTGCCATTCACCCACACACTCAGTTCCCCAGGCATCACATACACTTTCAGGCATATGTGCTGCCAGAGCCATCATGTTGCATGGTAGCTGAAAATGGCTTGGGCGCTGAACTTGTCTCTGGATGTGGAGTTGTTAGCGCCTGGACTGAGGATCTGCATCCTTGTTTTGTGTGGGTGCTCAACATGCTTGATTGCATCATCCTGGGCTCCATGGACATTGGACAAGAAGTGACCAAACAGGGTTTCCCTCTAGATCTGCTCCACAAGCTGATGGTATGTGAAGTGAATGAGCCAAGTGGAGTGGTTTTGGCACTGGAAGACCCCTGCTGGCCAATTCGAATATTGCCATTCACCCACACACTCAGTTCCCCAGGCATCACATACACTTTCAGGCATATGTGCTGCCAGAGCCATCATGTTGCATGGTAGCTGAAAATGGCTTGGGCGCTGAACTTGTCTCTGGATGTGGAGTTGTTAGCGCCTGGACTGAGGATCTGCATCCTTGTTTTGTGTGGGTGCTCAACATGCTTGATTGCATCATCCTGGGCTCCATGGACATTGGACAAGAAGTGACCAAACAGGGTTTCCCTCTAGATCTGCTCCACAAGCTGATGGTATGTGAAGTGAATGAGCCAAGTGGAGTGGTTTTGGCACTGGAAGACCCCTGCTGGCCAATTCGAATATTGCCATTCACCCACACACTCAGTTCCCCAGGCATCACATACACTTTCAGGCATATGTGCTGCCAGAGCCATCATGTTGCATGGTAGCTGAAAATGGCTTGGGCGCTGAACTTGTCTCTGGATGTGGAGTTGTTAGCGCCTGGACTGAGGATCTGCATCCTTGTTTTGTGTGGGTGCTCAACATGCTTGATTGCATCATCCTGGGCTCCATGGACATTGGACAAGAAGTGACCAAACAGGGTTTCCCTCTAGATCTGCTCCACAAGCTGATGGTATGTGAAGTGAATGAGCCAAGTGGAGTGGTTTTGGCACTGGAAGACCCCTGCTGGCCAATTCGAATATTGCCATTCACCCACACACTCAGTTCCCCAGGCATCACATACACTTTCAGGCATATGTGCTGCCAGAGCCATCATGTTGCATGGTAGCTGAAAATGGCTTGGGCGCTGAACTTGTCTCTGGATGTGGAGTTGTTAGCGCCTGGACTGAGGATCTGCATCCTTGTTTTGTGTGGGTGCTCAACATGCTTGATTGCATCATCCTGGGCTCCATGGACATTGGACAAGAAGTGACCAAACAGGGTTTCCCTCTAGATCTGCTCCACAAGCTGATGGTATGTGAAGTGAATGAGCCAAGTGGAGTGGTTTTGGCACTGGAAGACCCCTGCTGGCCAATTCGAATATTGCCATTCACCCACACACTCAGTTCCCCAGGCATCACATACACTTTCAGGCATATGTGCTGCCAGAGCCATCATGTTGCATGGTAGCTGAAAATGGCTTGGGCGCTGAACTTGTCTCTGGATGTGGAGTTGTTAGCGCCTGGACTGAGGATCTGCATCCTTGTTTTGTGTGGGTGCTCAACATGCTTGATTGCATCATCCTGGGCTCCATGGACATTGGACAAGAAGTGACCAAACAGGGTTTCCCTCTAGATCTGCTCCACAAGCTGATGGTATGTGAAGTGAATGAGCCAAGTGGAGTGGTTTTGGCACTGGAAGACCCCTGCTGGCCAATTCGAATATTGCCATTCACCCACACACTCAGTTCCCCAGGCATCACATACACTTTCAGGCATATGTGCTGCCAGAGCCATCATGTTGCATGGTAGCTGAAAATGGCTTGGGCGCTGAACTTGTCTCTGGATGTGGAGTTGTTAGCGCCTGGACTGAGGATCTGCATCCTTGTTTTGTGTGGGTGCTCAACATGCTTGATTGCATCATCCTGGGCTCCATGGACATTGGACAAGAAGTGACCAAACAGGGTTTCCCTCTAGATCTGCTCCACAAGCTGATGGTATGTGAAGTGAATGAGCCAAGTGGAGTGGTTTTGGCACTGGAAGACCCCTGCTGGCCAATTCGAATATTGCCATTCACCCACACACTCAGTTCCCCAGGCATCACATACACTTTCAGGCATATGTGCTGCCAGAGCCATCATGTTGCATGGTAGCTGAAAATGGCTTGGGCGCTGAACTTGTCTCTGGATGTGGAGTTGTTAGCGCCTGGACTGAGGATCTGCATCCTTGTTTTGTGTGGGTGCTCAACATGCTTGATTGCATCATCCTGGGCTCCATGGACATTGGACAAGAAGTGACCAAACAGGGTTTCCCTCTAGATCTGCTCCACAAGCTGATGGTATGTGAAGTGAATGAGCCAAGTGGAGTGGTTTTGGCACTGGAAGACCCCTGCTGGCCAATTCGAATATTGCCATTCACCCACACACTCAGTTCCCCAGGCATCACATACACTTTCAGGCATATGTGCTGCCAGAGCCATCATGTTGCATGGTAGCTGAAAATGGCTTGGGCGCTGAACTTGTCTCTGGATGTGGAGTTGTTAGCGCCTGGACTGAGGATCTGCATCCTTGTTTTGTGTGGGTGCTCAACATGCTTGATTGCATCATCCTGGGCTCCATGGACATTGGACAAGAAGTGACCAAACAGGGTTTCCCTCTAGATCTGCTCCACAAGCTGATGGTATGTGAAGTGAATGAGCCAAGTGGAGTGGTTTTGGCACTGGAAGACCCCTGCTGGCCAATTCGAATATTGCCATTCACCCACACACTCAGTTCCCCAGGCATCACATACACTTTCAGGCATATGTGCTGCCAGAGCCATCATGTTGCATGGTAGCTGAAAATGGCTTGGGCGCTGAACTTGTCTCTGGATGTGGAGTTGTTAGCGCCTGGACTGAGGATCTGCATCCTTGTTTTGTGTGGGTGCTCAACATGCTTGATTGCATCATCCTGGGCTCCATGGACATTGGACAAGAAGTGACCAAACAGGGTTTCCCTCTAGATCTGCTCCACAAGCTGATGGTATGTGAAGTGAATGAGCCAAGTGGAGTGGTTTTGGCACTGGAAGACCCCTGCTGGCCAATTCGAATATTGCCATTCACCCACACACTCAGTTCCCCAGGCATCACATACACTTTCAGGCATATGTGCTGCCAGAGCCATCATGTTGCATGGTAGCTGAAAATGGCTTGGGCGCTGAACTTGTCTCTGGATGTGGAGTTGTTAGCGCCTGGACTGAGGATCTGCATCCTTGTTTTGTGTGGGTGCTCAACATGCTTGATTGCATCATCCTGGGCTCCATGGACATTGGACAAGAAGTGACCAAACAGGGTTTCCCTCTAGATCTGCTCCACAAGCTGATGGTATGTGAAGTGAATGAGCCAAGTGGAGTGGTTTTGGCACTGGAAGACCCCTGCTGGCCAATTCGAATATTGCCATTCACCCACACACTCAGTTCCCCAGGCATCACATACACTTTCAGGCATATGTGCTGCCAGAGCCATCATGTTGCATGGTAGCTGAAAATGGCTTGGGCGCTGAACTTGTCTCTGGATGTGGAGTTGTTAGCGCCTGGACTGAGGATCTGCATCCTTGTTTTGTGTGGGTGCTCAACATGCTTGATTGCATCATCCTGGGCTCCATGGACATTGGACAAGAAGTGACCAAACAGGGTTTCCCTCTAGATCTGCTCCACAAGCTGATGGTATGTGAAGTGAATGAGCCAAGTGGAGTGGTTTTGGCACTGGAAGACCCCTGCTGGCCAATTCGAATATTGCCATTCACCCACACACTCAGTTCCCCAGGCATCACATACACTTTCAGGCATATGTGCTGCCAGAGCCATCATGTTGCATGGTAGCTGAAAATGGCTTGGGCGCTGAACTTGTCTCTGGATGTGGAGTTGTTAGCGCCTGGACTGAGGATCTGCATCCTTGTTTTGTGTGGGTGCTCAACATGCTTGATTGCATCATCCTGGGCTCCATGGACATTGGACAAGAAGTGACCAAACAGGGTTTCCCTCTAGATCTGCTCCACAAGCTGATGGTATGTGAAGTGAATGAGCCAAGTGGAGTGGTTTTGGCACTGGAAGACCCCTGCTGGCCAATTCGAATATTGCCATTCACCCACACACTCAGTTCCCCAGGCATCACATACACTTTCAGGCATATGTGCTGCCAGAGCCATCATGTTGCATGGTAGCTGAAAATGGCTTGGGCGCTGAACTTGTCTCTGGATGTGGAGTTGTTAGCGCCTGGACTGAGGATCTGCATCCTTGTTTTGTGTGGGTGCTCAACATGCTTGATTGCATCATCCTGGGCTCCATGGACATTGGACAAGAAGTGACCAAACAGGGTTTCCCTCTAGATCTGCTCCACAAGCTGATGGTATGTGAAGTGAATGAGCCAAGTGGAGTGGTTTTGGCACTGGAAGACCCCTGCTGGCCAATTCGAATATTGCCATTCACCCACACACTCAGTTCCCCAGGCATCACATACACTTTCAGGCATATGTGCTGCCAGAGCCATCATGTTGCATGGTAGCTGAAAATGGCTTGGGCGCTGAACTTGTCTCTGGATGTGGAGTTGTTAGCGCCTGGACTGAGGATCTGCATCCTTGTTTTGTGTGGGTGCTCAACATGCTTGATTGCATCATCCTGGGCTCCATGGACATTGGACAAGAAGTGACCAAACAGGGTTTCCCTCTAGATCTGCTCCACAAGCTGATGGTATGTGAAGTGAATGAGCCAAGTGGAGTGGTTTTGGCACTGGAAGACCCCTGCTGGCCAATTCGAATATTGCCATTCACCCACACACTCAGTTCCCCAGGCATCACATACACTTTCAGGCATATGTGCTGCCAGAGCCATCATGTTGCATGGTAGCTGAAAATGGCTTGGGCGCTGAACTTGTCTCTGGATGTGGAGTTGTTAGCGCCTGGACTGAGGATCTGCATCCTTGTTTTGTGTGGGTGCTCAACATGCTTGATTGCATCATCCTGGGCTCCATGGACATTGGACAAGAAGTGACCAAACAGGGTTTCCCTCTAGATCTGCTCCACAAGCTGATGGTATGTGAAGTGAATGAGCCAAGTGGAGTGGTTTTGGCACTGGAAGACCCCTGCTGGCCAATTCGAATATTGCCATTCACCCACACACTCAGTTCCCCAGGCATCACATACACTTTCAGGCATATGTGCTGCCAGAGCCATCATGTTGCATGGTAGCTGAAAATGGCTTGGGCGCTGAACTTGTCTCTGGATGTGGAGTTGTTAGCGCCTGGACTGAGGATCTGCATCCTTGTTTTGTGTGGGTGCTCAACATGCTTGATTGCATCATCCTGGGCTCCATGGACATTGGACAAGAAGTGACCAAACAGGGTTTCCCTCTAGATCTGCTCCACAAGCTGATGGTATGTGAAGTGAATGAGCCAAGTGGAGTGGTTTTGGCACTGGAAGACCCCTGCTGGCCAATTCGAATATTGCCATTCACCCACACACTCAGTTCCCCAGGCATCACATACACTTTCAGGCATATGTGCTGCCAGAGCCATCATGTTGCATGGTAGCTGAAAATGGCTTGGGCGCTGAACTTGTCTCTGGATGTGGAGTTGTTAGCGCCTGGACTGAGGATCTGCATCCTTGTTTTGTGTGGGTGCTCAACATGCTTGATTGCATCATCCTGGGCTCCATGGACATTGGACAAGAAGTGACCAAACAGGGTTTCCCTCTAGATCTGCTCCACAAGCTGATGGTATGTGAAGTGAATGAGCCAAGTGGAGTGGTTTTGGCACTGGAAGACCCCTGCTGGCCAATTCGAATATTGCCATTCACCCACACACTCAGTTCCCCAGGCATCACATACACTTTCAGGCATATGTGCTGCCAGAGCCATCATGTTGCATGGTAGCTGAAAATGGCTTGGGCGCTGAACTTGTCTCTGGATGTGGAGTTGTTAGCGCCTGGACTGAGGATCTGCATCCTTGTTTTGTGTGGGTGCTCAACATGCTTGATTGCATCATCCTGGGCTCCATGGACATTGGACAAGAAGTGACCAAACAGGGTTTCCCTCTAGATCTGCTCCACAAGCTGATGGTATGTGAAGTGAATGAGCCAAGTGGAGTGGTTTTGGCACTGGAAGACCCCTGCTGGCCAATTCGAATATTGCCATTCACCCACACACTCAGTTCCCCAGGCATCACATACACTTTCAGGCATATGTGCTGCCAGAGCCATCATGTTGCATGGTAGCTGAAAATGGCTTGGGCGCTGAACTTGTCTCTGGATGTGGAGTTGTTAGCGCCTGGACTGAGGATCTGCATCCTTGTTTTGTGTGGGTGCTCAACATGCTTGATTGCATCATCCTGGGCTCCATGGACATTGGACAAGAAGTGACCAAACAGGGTTTCCCTCTAGATCTGCTCCACAAGCTGATGGTATGTGAAGTGAATGAGCCAAGTGGAGTGGTTTTGGCACTGGAAGACCCCTGCTGGCCAATTCGAATATTGCCATTCACCCACACACTCAGTTCCCCAGGCATCACATACACTTTCAGGCATATGTGCTGCCAGAGCCATCATGTTGCATGGTAGCTGAAAATGGCTTGGGCGCTGAACTTGTCTCTGGATGTGGAGTTGTTAGCGCCTGGACTGAGGATCTGCATCCTTGTTTTGTGTGGGTGCTCAACATGCTTGATTGCATCATCCTGGGCTCCATGGACATTGGACAAGAAGTGACCAAACAGGGTTTCCCTCTAGATCTGCTCCACAAGCTGATGGTATGTGAAGTGAATGAGCCAAGTGGAGTGGTTTTGGCACTGGAAGACCCCTGCTGGCCAATTCGAATATTGCCATTCACCCACACACTCAGTTCCCCAGGCATCACATACACTTTCAGGCATATGTGCTGCCAGAGCCATCATGTTGCATGGTAGCTGAAAATGGCTTGGGCGCTGAACTTGTCTCTGGATGTGGAGTTGTTAGCGCCTGGACTGAGGATCTGCATCCTTGTTTTGTGTGGGTGCTCAACATGCTTGATTGCATCATCCTGGGCTCCATGGACATTGGACAAGAAGTGACCAAACAGGGTTTCCCTCTAGATCTGCTCCACAAGCTGATGGTATGTGAAGTGAATGAGCCAAGTGGAGTGGTTTTGGCACTGGAAGACCCCTGCTGGCCAATTCGAATATTGCCATTCACCCACACACTCAGTTCCCCAGGCATCACATACACTTTCAGGCATATGTGCTGCCAGAGCCATCATGTTGCATGGTAGCTGAAAATGGCTTGGGCGCTGAACTTGTCTCTGGATGTGGAGTTGTTAGCGCCTGGACTGAGGATCTGCATCCTTGTTTTGTGTGGGTGCTCAACATGCTTGATTGCATCATCCTGGGCTCCATGGACATTGGACAAGAAGTGACCAAACAGGGTTTCCCTCTAGATCTGCTCCACAAGCTGATGGTATGTGAAGTGAATGAGCCAAGTGGAGTGGTTTTGGCACTGGAAGACCCCTGCTGGCCAATTCGAATATTGCCATTCACCCACACACTCAGTTCCCCAGGCATCACATACACTTTCAGGCATATGTGCTGCCAGAGCCATCATGTTGCATGGTAGCTGAAAATGGCTTGGGCGCTGAACTTGTCTCTGGATGTGGAGTTGTTAGCGCCTGGACTGAGGATCTGCATCCTTGTTTTGTGTGGGTGCTCAACATGCTTGATTGCATCATCCTGGGCTCCATGGACATTGGACAAGAAGTGACCAAACAGGGTTTCCCTCTAGATCTGCTCCACAAGCTGATGGTATGTGAAGTGAATGAGCCAAGTGGAGTGGTTTTGGCACTGGAAGACCCCTGCTGGCCAATTCGAATATTGCCATTCACCCACACACTCAGTTCCCCAGGCATCACATACACTTTCAGGCATATGTGCTGCCAGAGCCATCATGTTGCATGGTAGCTGAAAATGGCTTGGGCGCTGAACTTGTCTCTGGATGTGGAGTTGTTAGCGCCTGGACTGAGGATCTGCATCCTTGTTTTGTGTGGGTGCTCAACATGCTTGATTGCATCATCCTGGGCTCCATGGACATTGGACAAGAAGTGACCAAACAGGGTTTCCCTCTAGATCTGCTCCACAAGCTGATGGTATGTGAAGTGAATGAGCCAAGTGGAGTGGTTTTGGCACTGGAAGACCCCTGCTGGCCAATTCGAATATTGCCATTCACCCACACACTCAGTTCCCCAGGCATCACATACACTTTCAGGCATATGTGCTGCCAGAGCCATCATGTTGCATGGTAGCTGAAAATGGCTTGGGCGCTGAACTTGTCTCTGGATGTGGAGTTGTTAGCGCCTGGACTGAGGATCTGCATCCTTGTTTTGTGTGGGTGCTCAACATGCTTGATTGCATCATCCTGGGCTCCATGGACATTGGACAAGAAGTGACCAAACAGGGTTTCCCTCTAGATCTGCTCCACAAGCTGATGGTATGTGAAGTGAATGAGCCAAGTGGAGTGGTTTTGGCACTGGAAGACCCCTGCTGGCCAATTCGAATATTGCCATTCACCCACACACTCAGTTCCCCAGGCATCACATACACTTTCAGGCATATGTGCTGCCAGAGCCATCATGTTGCATGGTAGCTGAAAATGGCTTGGGCGCTGAACTTGTCTCTGGATGTGGAGTTGTTAGCGCCTGGACTGAGGATCTGCATCCTTGTTTTGTGTGGGTGCTCAACATGCTTGATTGCATCATCCTGGGCTCCATGGACATTGGACAAGAAGTGACCAAACAGGGTTTCCCTCTAGATCTGCTCCACAAGCTGATGGTATGTGAAGTGAATGAGCCAAGTGGAGTGGTTTTGGCACTGGAAGACCCCTGCTGGCCAATTCGAATATTGCCATTCACCCACACACTCAGTTCCCCAGGCATCACATACACTTTCAGGCATATGTGCTGCCAGAGCCATCATGTTGCATGGTAGCTGAAAATGGCTTGGGCGCTGAACTTGTCTCTGGATGTGGAGTTGTTAGCGCCTGGACTGAGGATCTGCATCCTTGTTTTGTGTGGGTGCTCAACATGCTTGATTGCATCATCCTGGGCTCCATGGACATTGGACAAGAAGTGACCAAACAGGGTTTCCCTCTAGATCTGCTCCACAAGCTGATGGTATGTGAAGTGAATGAGCCAAGTGGAGTGGTTTTGGCACTGGAAGACCCCTGCTGGCCAATTCGAATATTGCCATTCACCCACACACTCAGTTCCCCAGGCATCACATACACTTTCAGGCATATGTGCTGCCAGAGCCATCATGTTGCATGGTAGCTGAAAATGGCTTGGGCGCTGAACTTGTCTCTGGATGTGGAGTTGTTAGCGCCTGGACTGAGGATCTGCATCCTTGTTTTGTGTGGGTGCTCAACATGCTTGATTGCATCATCCTGGGCTCCATGGACATTGGACAAGAAGTGACCAAACAGGGTTTCCCTCTAGATCTGCTCCACAAGCTGATGGTATGTGAAGTGAATGAGCCAAGTGGAGTGGTTTTGGCACTGGAAGACCCCTGCTGGCCAATTCGAATATTGCCATTCACCCACACACTCAGTTCCCCAGGCATCACATACACTTTCAGGCATATGTGCTGCCAGAGCCATCATGTTGCATGGTAGCTGAAAATGGCTTGGGCGCTGAACTTGTCTCTGGATGTGGAGTTGTTAGCGCCTGGACTGAGGATCTGCATCCTTGTTTTGTGTGGGTGCTCAACATGCTTGATTGCATCATCCTGGGCTCCATGGACATTGGACAAGAAGTGACCAAACAGGGTTTCCCTCTAGATCTGCTCCACAAGCTGATGGTATGTGAAGTGAATGAGCCAAGTGGAGTGGTTTTGGCACTGGAAGACCCCTGCTGGCCAATTCGAATATTGCCATTCACCCACACACTCAGTTCCCCAGGCATCACATACACTTTCAGGCATATGTGCTGCCAGAGCCATCATGTTGCATGGTAGCTGAAAATGGCTTGGGCGCTGAACTTGTCTCTGGATGTGGAGTTGTTAGCGCCTGGACTGAGGATCTGCATCCTTGTTTTGTGTGGGTGCTCAACATGCTTGATTGCATCATCCTGGGCTCCATGGACATTGGACAAGAAGTGACCAAACAGGGTTTCCCTCTAGATCTGCTCCACAAGCTGATGGTATGTGAAGTGAATGAGCCAAGTGGAGTGGTTTTGGCACTGGAAGACCCCTGCTGGCCAATTCGAATATTGCCATTCACCCACACACTCAGTTCCCCAGGCATCACATACACTTTCAGGCATATGTGCTGCCAGAGCCATCATGTTGCATGGTAGCTGAAAATGGCTTGGGCGCTGAACTTGTCTCTGGATGTGGAGTTGTTAGCGCCTGGACTGAGGATCTGCATCCTTGTTTTGTGTGGGTGCTCAACATGCTTGATTGCATCATCCTGGGCTCCATGGACATTGGACAAGAAGTGACCAAACAGGGTTTCCCTCTAGATCTGCTCCACAAGCTGATGGTATGTGAAGTGAATGAGCCAAGTGGAGTGGTTTTGGCACTGGAAGACCCCTGCTGGCCAATTCGAATATTGCCATTCACCCACACACTCAGTTCCCCAGGCATCACATACACTTTCAGGCATATGTGCTGCCAGAGCCATCATGTTGCATGGTAGCTGAAAATGGCTTGGGCGCTGAACTTGTCTCTGGATGTGGAGTTGTTAGCGCCTGGACTGAGGATCTGCATCCTTGTTTTGTGTGGGTGCTCAACATGCTTGATTGCATCATCCTGGGCTCCATGGACATTGGACAAGAAGTGACCAAACAGGGTTTCCCTCTAGATCTGCTCCACAAGCTGATGGTATGTGAAGTGAATGAGCCAAGTGGAGTGGTTTTGGCACTGGAAGACCCCTGCTGGCCAATTCGAATATTGCCATTCACCCACACACTCAGTTCCCCAGGCATCACATACACTTTCAGGCATATGTGCTGCCAGAGCCATCATGTTGCATGGTAGCTGAAAATGGCTTGGGCGCTGAACTTGTCTCTGGATGTGGAGTTGTTAGCGCCTGGACTGAGGATCTGCATCCTTGTTTTGTGTGGGTGCTCAACATGCTTGATTGCATCATCCTGGGCTCCATGGACATTGGACAAGAAGTGACCAAACAGGGTTTCCCTCTAGATCTGCTCCACAAGCTGATGGTATGTGAAGTGAATGAGCCAAGTGGAGTGGTTTTGGCACTGGAAGACCCCTGCTGGCCAATTCGAATATTGCCATTCACCCACACACTCAGTTCCCCAGGCATCACATACACTTTCAGGCATATGTGCTGCCAGAGCCATCATGTTGCATGGTAGCTGAAAATGGCTTGGGCGCTGAACTTGTCTCTGGATGTGGAGTTGTTAGCGCCTGGACTGAGGATCTGCATCCTTGTTTTGTGTGGGTGCTCAACATGCTTGATTGCATCATCCTGGGCTCCATGGACATTGGACAAGAAGTGACCAAACAGGGTTTCCCTCTAGATCTGCTCCACAAGCTGATGGTATGTGAAGTGAATGAGCCAAGTGGAGTGGTTTTGGCACTGGAAGACCCCTGCTGGCCAATTCGAATATTGCCATTCACCCACACACTCAGTTCCCCAGGCATCACATACACTTTCAGGCATATGTGCTGCCAGAGCCATCATGTTGCATGGTAGCTGAAAATGGCTTGGGCGCTGAACTTGTCTCTGGATGTGGAGTTGTTAGCGCCTGGACTGAGGATCTGCATCCTTGTTTTGTGTGGGTGCTCAACATGCTTGATTGCATCATCCTGGGCTCCATGGACATTGGACAAGAAGTGACCAAACAGGGTTTCCCTCTAGATCTGCTCCACAAGCTGATGGTATGTGAAGTGAATGAGCCAAGTGGAGTGGTTTTGGCACTGGAAGACCCCTGCTGGCCAATTCGAATATTGCCATTCACCCACACACTCAGTTCCCCAGGCATCACATACACTTTCAGGCATATGTGCTGCCAGAGCCATCATGTTGCATGGTAGCTGAAAATGGCTTGGGCGCTGAACTTGTCTCTGGATGTGGAGTTGTTAGCGCCTGGACTGAGGATCTGCATCCTTGTTTTGTGTGGGTGCTCAACATGCTTGATTGCATCATCCTGGGCTCCATGGACATTGGACAAGAAGTGACCAAACAGGGTTTCCCTCTAGATCTGCTCCACAAGCTGATGGTATGTGAAGTGAATGAGCCAAGTGGAGTGGTTTTGGCACTGGAAGACCCCTGCTGGCCAATTCGAATATTGCCATTCACCCACACACTCAGTTCCCCAGGCATCACATACACTTTCAGGCATATGTGCTGCCAGAGCCATCATGTTGCATGGTAGCTGAAAATGGCTTGGGCGCTGAACTTGTCTCTGGATGTGGAGTTGTTAGCGCCTGGACTGAGGATCTGCATCCTTGTTTTGTGTGGGTGCTCAACATGCTTGATTGCATCATCCTGGGCTCCATGGACATTGGACAAGAAGTGACCAAACAGGGTTTCCCTCTAGATCTGCTCCACAAGCTGATGGTATGTGAAGTGAATGAGCCAAGTGGAGTGGTTTTGGCACTGGAAGACCCCTGCTGGCCAATTCGAATATTGCCATTCACCCACACACTCAGTTCCCCAGGCATCACATACACTTTCAGGCATATGTGCTGCCAGAGCCATCATGTTGCATGGTAGCTGAAAATGGCTTGGGCGCTGAACTTGTCTCTGGATGTGGAGTTGTTAGCGCCTGGACTGAGGATCTGCATCCTTGTTTTGTGTGGGTGCTCAACATGCTTGATTGCATCATCCTGGGCTCCATGGACATTGGACAAGAAGTGACCAAACAGGGTTTCCCTCTAGATCTGCTCCACAAGCTGATGGTATGTGAAGTGAATGAGCCAAGTGGAGTGGTTTTGGCACTGGAAGACCCCTGCTGGCCAATTCGAATATTGCCATTCACCCACACACTCAGTTCCCCAGGCATCACATACACTTTCAGGCATATGTGCTGCCAGAGCCATCATGTTGCATGGTAGCTGAAAATGGCTTGGGCGCTGAACTTGTCTCTGGATGTGGAGTTGTTAGCGCCTGGACTGAGGATCTGCATCCTTGTTTTGTGTGGGTGCTCAACATGCTTGATTGCATCATCCTGGGCTCCATGGACATTGGACAAGAAGTGACCAAACAGGGTTTCCCTCTAGATCTGCTCCACAAGCTGATGGTATGTGAAGTGAATGAGCCAAGTGGAGTGGTTTTGGCACTGGAAGACCCCTGCTGGCCAATTCGAATATTGCCATTCACCCACACACTCAGTTCCCCAGGCATCACATACACTTTCAGGCATATGTGCTGCCAGAGCCATCATGTTGCATGGTAGCTGAAAATGGCTTGGGCGCTGAACTTGTCTCTGGATGTGGAGTTGTTAGCGCCTGGACTGAGGATCTGCATCCTTGTTTTGTGTGGGTGCTCAACATGCTTGATTGCATCATCCTGGGCTCCATGGACATTGGACAAGAAGTGACCAAACAGGGTTTCCCTCTAGATCTGCTCCACAAGCTGATGGTATGTGAAGTGAATGAGCCAAGTGGAGTGGTTTTGGCACTGGAAGACCCCTGCTGGCCAATTCGAATATTGCCATTCACCCACACACTCAGTTCCCCAGGCATCACATACACTTTCAGGCATATGTGCTGCCAGAGCCATCATGTTGCATGGTAGCTGAAAATGGCTTGGGCGCTGAACTTGTCTCTGGATGTGGAGTTGTTAGCGCCTGGACTGAGGATCTGCATCCTTGTTTTGTGTGGGTGCTCAACATGCTTGATTGCATCATCCTGGGCTCCATGGACATTGGACAAGAAGTGACCAAACAGGGTTTCCCTCTAGATCTGCTCCACAAGCTGATGGTATGTGAAGTGAATGAGCCAAGTGGAGTGGTTTTGGCACTGGAAGACCCCTGCTGGCCAATTCGAATATTGCCATTCACCCACACACTCAGTTCCCCAGGCATCACATACACTTTCAGGCATATGTGCTGCCAGAGCCATCATGTTGCATGGTAGCTGAAAATGGCTTGGGCGCTGAACTTGTCTCTGGATGTGGAGTTGTTAGCGCCTGGACTGAGGATCTGCATCCTTGTTTTGTGTGGGTGCTCAACATGCTTGATTGCATCATCCTGGGCTCCATGGACATTGGACAAGAAGTGACCAAACAGGGTTTCCCTCTAGATCTGCTCCACAAGCTGATGGTATGTGAAGTGAATGAGCCAAGTGGAGTGGTTTTGGCACTGGAAGACCCCTGCTGGCCAATTCGAATATTGCCATTCACCCACACACTCAGTTCCCCAGGCATCACATACACTTTCAGGCATATGTGCTGCCAGAGCCATCATGTTGCATGGTAGCTGAAAATGGCTTGGGCGCTGAACTTGTCTCTGGATGTGGAGTTGTTAGCGCCTGGACTGAGGATCTGCATCCTTGTTTTGTGTGGGTGCTCAACATGCTTGATTGCATCATCCTGGGCTCCATGGACATTGGACAAGAAGTGACCAAACAGGGTTTCCCTCTAGATCTGCTCCACAAGCTGATGGTATGTGAAGTGAATGAGCCAAGTGGAGTGGTTTTGGCACTGGAAGACCCCTGCTGGCCAATTCGAATATTGCCATTCACCCACACACTCAGTTCCCCAGGCATCACATACACTTTCAGGCATATGTGCTGCCAGAGCCATCATGTTGCATGGTAGCTGAAAATGGCTTGGGCGCTGAACTTGTCTCTGGATGTGGAGTTGTTAGCGCCTGGACTGAGGATCTGCATCCTTGTTTTGTGTGGGTGCTCAACATGCTTGATTGCATCATCCTGGGCTCCATGGACATTGGACAAGAAGTGACCAAACAGGGTTTCCCTCTAGATCTGCTCCACAAGCTGATGGTATGTGAAGTGAATGAGCCAAGTGGAGTGGTTTTGGCACTGGAAGACCCCTGCTGGCCAATTCGAATATTGCCATTCACCCACACACTCAGTTCCCCAGGCATCACATACACTTTCAGGCATATGTGCTGCCAGAGCCATCATGTTGCATGGTAGCTGAAAATGGCTTGGGCGCTGAACTTGTCTCTGGATGTGGAGTTGTTAGCGCCTGGACTGAGGATCTGCATCCTTGTTTTGTGTGGGTGCTCAACATGCTTGATTGCATCATCCTGGGCTCCATGGACATTGGACAAGAAGTGACCAAACAGGGTTTCCCTCTAGATCTGCTCCACAAGCTGATGGTATGTGAAGTGAATGAGCCAAGTGGAGTGGTTTTGGCACTGGAAGACCCCTGCTGGCCAATTCGAATATTGCCATTCACCCACACACTCAGTTCCCCAGGCATCACATACACTTTCAGGCATATGTGCTGCCAGAGCCATCATGTTGCATGGTAGCTGAAAATGGCTTGGGCGCTGAACTTGTCTCTGGATGTGGAGTTGTTAGCGCCTGGACTGAGGATCTGCATCCTTGTTTTGTGTGGGTGCTCAACATGCTTGATTGCATCATCCTGGGCTCCATGGACATTGGACAAGAAGTGACCAAACAGGGTTTCCCTCTAGATCTGCTCCACAAGCTGATGGTATGTGAAGTGAATGAGCCAAGTGGAGTGGTTTTGGCACTGGAAGACCCCTGCTGGCCAATTCGAATATTGCCATTCACCCACACACTCAGTTCCCCAGGCATCACATACACTTTCAGGCATATGTGCTGCCAGAGCCATCATGTTGCATGGTAGCTGAAAATGGCTTGGGCGCTGAACTTGTCTCTGGATGTGGAGTTGTTAGCGCCTGGACTGAGGATCTGCATCCTTGTTTTGTGTGGGTGCTCAACATGCTTGATTGCATCATCCTGGGCTCCATGGACATTGGACAAGAAGTGACCAAACAGGGTTTCCCTCTAGATCTGCTCCACAAGCTGATGGTATGTGAAGTGAATGAGCCAAGTGGAGTGGTTTTGGCACTGGAAGACCCCTGCTGGCCAATTCGAATATTGCCATTCACCCACACACTCAGTTCCCCAGGCATCACATACACTTTCAGGCATATGTGCTGCCAGAGCCATCATGTTGCATGGTAGCTGAAAATGGCTTGGGCGCTGAACTTGTCTCTGGATGTGGAGTTGTTAGCGCCTGGACTGAGGATCTGCATCCTTGTTTTGTGTGGGTGCTCAACATGCTTGATTGCATCATCCTGGGCTCCATGGACATTGGACAAGAAGTGACCAAACAGGGTTTCCCTCTAGATCTGCTCCACAAGCTGATGGTATGTGAAGTGAATGAGCCAAGTGGAGTGGTTTTGGCACTGGAAGACCCCTGCTGGCCAATTCGAATATTGCCATTCACCCACACACTCAGTTCCCCAGGCATCACATACACTTTCAGGCATATGTGCTGCCAGAGCCATCATGTTGCATGGTAGCTGAAAATGGCTTGGGCGCTGAACTTGTCTCTGGATGTGGAGTTGTTAGCGCCTGGACTGAGGATCTGCATCCTTGTTTTGTGTGGGTGCTCAACATGCTTGATTGCATCATCCTGGGCTCCATGGACATTGGACAAGAAGTGACCAAACAGGGTTTCCCTCTAGATCTGCTCCACAAGCTGATGGTATGTGAAGTGAATGAGCCAAGTGGAGTGGTTTTGGCACTGGAAGACCCCTGCTGGCCAATTCGAATATTGCCATTCACCCACACACTCAGTTCCCCAGGCATCACATACACTTTCAGGCATATGTGCTGCCAGAGCCATCATGTTGCATGGTAGCTGAAAATGGCTTGGGCGCTGAACTTGTCTCTGGATGTGGAGTTGTTAGCGCCTGGACTGAGGATCTGCATCCTTGTTTTGTGTGGGTGCTCAACATGCTTGATTGCATCATCCTGGGCTCCATGGACATTGGACAAGAAGTGACCAAACAGGGTTTCCCTCTAGATCTGCTCCACAAGCTGATGGTATGTGAAGTGAATGAGCCAAGTGGAGTGGTTTTGGCACTGGAAGACCCCTGCTGGCCAATTCGAATATTGCCATTCACCCACACACTCAGTTCCCCAGGCATCACATACACTTTCAGGCATATGTGCTGCCAGAGCCATCATGTTGCATGGTAGCTGAAAATGGCTTGGGCGCTGAACTTGTCTCTGGATGTGGAGTTGTTAGCGCCTGGACTGAGGATCTGCATCCTTGTTTTGTGTGGGTGCTCAACATGCTTGATTGCATCATCCTGGGCTCCATGGACATTGGACAAGAAGTGACCAAACAGGGTTTCCCTCTAGATCTGCTCCACAAGCTGATGGTATGTGAAGTGAATGAGCCAAGTGGAGTGGTTTTGGCACTGGAAGACCCCTGCTGGCCAATTCGAATATTGCCATTCACCCACACACTCAGTTCCCCAGGCATCACATACACTTTCAGGCATATGTGCTGCCAGAGCCATCATGTTGCATGGTAGCTGAAAATGGCTTGGGCGCTGAACTTGTCTCTGGATGTGGAGTTGTTAGCGCCTGGACTGAGGATCTGCATCCTTGTTTTGTGTGGGTGCTCAACATGCTTGATTGCATCATCCTGGGCTCCATGGACATTGGACAAGAAGTGACCAAACAGGGTTTCCCTCTAGATCTGCTCCACAAGCTGATGGTATGTGAAGTGAATGAGCCAAGTGGAGTGGTTTTGGCACTGGAAGACCCCTGCTGGCCAATTCGAATATTGCCATTCACCCACACACTCAGTTCCCCAGGCATCACATACACTTTCAGGCATATGTGCTGCCAGAGCCATCATGTTGCATGGTAGCTGAAAATGGCTTGGGCGCTGAACTTGTCTCTGGATGTGGAGTTGTTAGCGCCTGGACTGAGGATCTGCATCCTTGTTTTGTGTGGGTGCTCAACATGCTTGATTGCATCATCCTGGGCTCCATGGACATTGGACAAGAAGTGACCAAACAGGGTTTCCCTCTAGATCTGCTCCACAAGCTGATGGTATGTGAAGTGAATGAGCCAAGTGGAGTGGTTTTGGCACTGGAAGACCCCTGCTGGCCAATTCGAATATTGCCATTCACCCACACACTCAGTTCCCCAGGCATCACATACACTTTCAGGCATATGTGCTGCCAGAGCCATCATGTTGCATGGTAGCTGAAAATGGCTTGGGCGCTGAACTTGTCTCTGGATGTGGAGTTGTTAGCGCCTGGACTGAGGATCTGCATCCTTGTTTTGTGTGGGTGCTCAACATGCTTGATTGCATCATCCTGGGCTCCATGGACATTGGACAAGAAGTGACCAAACAGGGTTTCCCTCTAGATCTGCTCCACAAGCTGATGGTATGTGAAGTGAATGAGCCAAGTGGAGTGGTTTTGGCACTGGAAGACCCCTGCTGGCCAATTCGAATATTGCCATTCACCCACACACTCAGTTCCCCAGGCATCACATACACTTTCAGGCATATGTGCTGCCAGAGCCATCATGTTGCATGGTAGCTGAAAATGGCTTGGGCGCTGAACTTGTCTCTGGATGTGGAGTTGTTAGCGCCTGGACTGAGGATCTGCATCCTTGTTTTGTGTGGGTGCTCAACATGCTTGATTGCATCATCCTGGGCTCCATGGACATTGGACAAGAAGTGACCAAACAGGGTTTCCCTCTAGATCTGCTCCACAAGCTGATGGTATGTGAAGTGAATGAGCCAAGTGGAGTGGTTTTGGCACTGGAAGACCCCTGCTGGCCAATTCGAATATTGCCATTCACCCACACACTCAGTTCCCCAGGCATCACATACACTTTCAGGCATATGTGCTGCCAGAGCCATCATGTTGCATGGTAGCTGAAAATGGCTTGGGCGCTGAACTTGTCTCTGGATGTGGAGTTGTTAGCGCCTGGACTGAGGATCTGCATCCTTGTTTTGTGTGGGTGCTCAACATGCTTGATTGCATCATCCTGGGCTCCATGGACATTGGACAAGAAGTGACCAAACAGGGTTTCCCTCTAGATCTGCTCCACAAGCTGATGGTATGTGAAGTGAATGAGCCAAGTGGAGTGGTTTTGGCACTGGAAGACCCCTGCTGGCCAATTCGAATATTGCCATTCACCCACACACTCAGTTCCCCAGGCATCACATACACTTTCAGGCATATGTGCTGCCAGAGCCATCATGTTGCATGGTAGCTGAAAATGGCTTGGGCGCTGAACTTGTCTCTGGATGTGGAGTTGTTAGCGCCTGGACTGAGGATCTGCATCCTTGTTTTGTGTGGGTGCTCAACATGCTTGATTGCATCATCCTGGGCTCCATGGACATTGGACAAGAAGTGACCAAACAGGGTTTCCCTCTAGATCTGCTCCACAAGCTGATGGTATGTGAAGTGAATGAGCCAAGTGGAGTGGTTTTGGCACTGGAAGACCCCTGCTGGCCAATTCGAATATTGCCATTCACCCACACACTCAGTTCCCCAGGCATCACATACACTTTCAGGCATATGTGCTGCCAGAGCCATCATGTTGCATGGTAGCTGAAAATGGCTTGGGCGCTGAACTTGTCTCTGGATGTGGAGTTGTTAGCGCCTGGACTGAGGATCTGCATCCTTGTTTTGTGTGGGTGCTCAACATGCTTGATTGCATCATCCTGGGCTCCATGGACATTGGACAAGAAGTGACCAAACAGGGTTTCCCTCTAGATCTGCTCCACAAGCTGATGGTATGTGAAGTGAATGAGCCAAGTGGAGTGGTTTTGGCACTGGAAGACCCCTGCTGGCCAATTCGAATATTGCCATTCACCCACACACTCAGTTCCCCAGGCATCACATACACTTTCAGGCATATGTGCTGCCAGAGCCATCATGTTGCATGGTAGCTGAAAATGGCTTGGGCGCTGAACTTGTCTCTGGATGTGGAGTTGTTAGCGCCTGGACTGAGGATCTGCATCCTTGTTTTGTGTGGGTGCTCAACATGCTTGATTGCATCATCCTGGGCTCCATGGACATTGGACAAGAAGTGACCAAACAGGGTTTCCCTCTAGATCTGCTCCACAAGCTGATGGTATGTGAAGTGAATGAGCCAAGTGGAGTGGTTTTGGCACTGGAAGACCCCTGCTGGCCAATTCGAATATTGCCATTCACCCACACACTCAGTTCCCCAGGCATCACATACACTTTCAGGCATATGTGCTGCCAGAGCCATCATGTTGCATGGTAGCTGAAAATGGCTTGGGCGCTGAACTTGTCTCTGGATGTGGAGTTGTTAGCGCCTGGACTGAGGATCTGCATCCTTGTTTTGTGTGGGTGCTCAACATGCTTGATTGCATCATCCTGGGCTCCATGGACATTGGACAAGAAGTGACCAAACAGGGTTTCCCTCTAGATCTGCTCCACAAGCTGATGGTATGTGAAGTGAATGAGCCAAGTGGAGTGGTTTTGGCACTGGAAGACCCCTGCTGGCCAATTCGAATATTGCCATTCACCCACACACTCAGTTCCCCAGGCATCACATACACTTTCAGGCATATGTGCTGCCAGAGCCATCATGTTGCATGGTAGCTGAAAATGGCTTGGGCGCTGAACTTGTCTCTGGATGTGGAGTTGTTAGCGCCTGGACTGAGGATCTGCATCCTTGTTTTGTGTGGGTGCTCAACATGCTTGATTGCATCATCCTGGGCTCCATGGACATTGGACAAGAAGTGACCAAACAGGGTTTCCCTCTAGATCTGCTCCACAAGCTGATGGTATGTGAAGTGAATGAGCCAAGTGGAGTGGTTTTGGCACTGGAAGACCCCTGCTGGCCAATTCGAATATTGCCATTCACCCACACACTCAGTTCCCCAGGCATCACATACACTTTCAGGCATATGTGCTGCCAGAGCCATCATGTTGCATGGTAGCTGAAAATGGCTTGGGCGCTGAACTTGTCTCTGGATGTGGAGTTGTTAGCGCCTGGACTGAGGATCTGCATCCTTGTTTTGTGTGGGTGCTCAACATGCTTGATTGCATCATCCTGGGCTCCATGGACATTGGACAAGAAGTGACCAAACAGGGTTTCCCTCTAGATCTGCTCCACAAGCTGATGGTATGTGAAGTGAATGAGCCAAGTGGAGTGGTTTTGGCACTGGAAGACCCCTGCTGGCCAATTCGAATATTGCCATTCACCCACACACTCAGTTCCCCAGGCATCACATACACTTTCAGGCATATGTGCTGCCAGAGCCATCATGTTGCATGGTAGCTGAAAATGGCTTGGGCGCTGAACTTGTCTCTGGATGTGGAGTTGTTAGCGCCTGGACTGAGGATCTGCATCCTTGTTTTGTGTGGGTGCTCAACATGCTTGATTGCATCATCCTGGGCTCCATGGACATTGGACAAGAAGTGACCAAACAGGGTTTCCCTCTAGATCTGCTCCACAAGCTGATGGTATGTGAAGTGAATGAGCCAAGTGGAGTGGTTTTGGCACTGGAAGACCCCTGCTGGCCAATTCGAATATTGCCATTCACCCACACACTCAGTTCCCCAGGCATCACATACACTTTCAGGCATATGTGCTGCCAGAGCCATCATGTTGCATGGTAGCTGAAAATGGCTTGGGCGCTGAACTTGTCTCTGGATGTGGAGTTGTTAGCGCCTGGACTGAGGATCTGCATCCTTGTTTTGTGTGGGTGCTCAACATGCTTGATTGCATCATCCTGGGCTCCATGGACATTGGACAAGAAGTGACCAAACAGGGTTTCCCTCTAGATCTGCTCCACAAGCTGATGGTATGTGAAGTGAATGAGCCAAGTGGAGTGGTTTTGGCACTGGAAGACCCCTGCTGGCCAATTCGAATATTGCCATTCACCCACACACTCAGTTCCCCAGGCATCACATACACTTTCAGGCATATGTGCTGCCAGAGCCATCATGTTGCATGGTAGCTGAAAATGGCTTGGGCGCTGAACTTGTCTCTGGATGTGGAGTTGTTAGCGCCTGGACTGAGGATCTGCATCCTTGTTTTGTGTGGGTGCTCAACATGCTTGATTGCATCATCCTGGGCTCCATGGACATTGGACAAGAAGTGACCAAACAGGGTTTCCCTCTAGATCTGCTCCACAAGCTGATGGTATGTGAAGTGAATGAGCCAAGTGGAGTGGTTTTGGCACTGGAAGACCCCTGCTGGCCAATTCGAATATTGCCATTCACCCACACACTCAGTTCCCCAGGCATCACATACACTTTCAGGCATATGTGCTGCCAGAGCCATCATGTTGCATGGTAGCTGAAAATGGCTTGGGCGCTGAACTTGTCTCTGGATGTGGAGTTGTTAGCGCCTGGACTGAGGATCTGCATCCTTGTTTTGTGTGGGTGCTCAACATGCTTGATTGCATCATCCTGGGCTCCATGGACATTGGACAAGAAGTGACCAAACAGGGTTTCCCTCTAGATCTGCTCCACAAGCTGATGGTATGTGAAGTGAATGAGCCAAGTGGAGTGGTTTTGGCACTGGAAGACCCCTGCTGGCCAATTCGAATATTGCCATTCACCCACACACTCAGTTCCCCAGGCATCACATACACTTTCAGGCATATGTGCTGCCAGAGCCATCATGTTGCATGGTAGCTGAAAATGGCTTGGGCGCTGAACTTGTCTCTGGATGTGGAGTTGTTAGCGCCTGGACTGAGGATCTGCATCCTTGTTTTGTGTGGGTGCTCAACATGCTTGATTGCATCATCCTGGGCTCCATGGACATTGGACAAGAAGTGACCAAACAGGGTTTCCCTCTAGATCTGCTCCACAAGCTGATGGTATGTGAAGTGAATGAGCCAAGTGGAGTGGTTTTGGCACTGGAAGACCCCTGCTGGCCAATTCGAATATTGCCATTCACCCACACACTCAGTTCCCCAGGCATCACATACACTTTCAGGCATATGTGCTGCCAGAGCCATCATGTTGCATGGTAGCTGAAAATGGCTTGGGCGCTGAACTTGTCTCTGGATGTGGAGTTGTTAGCGCCTGGACTGAGGATCTGCATCCTTGTTTTGTGTGGGTGCTCAACATGCTTGATTGCATCATCCTGGGCTCCATGGACATTGGACAAGAAGTGACCAAACAGGGTTTCCCTCTAGATCTGCTCCACAAGCTGATGGTATGTGAAGTGAATGAGCCAAGTGGAGTGGTTTTGGCACTGGAAGACCCCTGCTGGCCAATTCGAATATTGCCATTCACCCACACACTCAGTTCCCCAGGCATCACATACACTTTCAGGCATATGTGCTGCCAGAGCCATCATGTTGCATGGTAGCTGAAAATGGCTTGGGCGCTGAACTTGTCTCTGGATGTGGAGTTGTTAGCGCCTGGACTGAGGATCTGCATCCTTGTTTTGTGTGGGTGCTCAACATGCTTGATTGCATCATCCTGGGCTCCATGGACATTGGACAAGAAGTGACCAAACAGGGTTTCCCTCTAGATCTGCTCCACAAGCTGATGGTATGTGAAGTGAATGAGCCAAGTGGAGTGGTTTTGGCACTGGAAGACCCCTGCTGGCCAATTCGAATATTGCCATTCACCCACACACTCAGTTCCCCAGGCATCACATACACTTTCAGGCATATGTGCTGCCAGAGCCATCATGTTGCATGGTAGCTGAAAATGGCTTGGGCGCTGAACTTGTCTCTGGATGTGGAGTTGTTAGCGCCTGGACTGAGGATCTGCATCCTTGTTTTGTGTGGGTGCTCAACATGCTTGATTGCATCATCCTGGGCTCCATGGACATTGGACAAGAAGTGACCAAACAGGGTTTCCCTCTAGATCTGCTCCACAAGCTGATGGTATGTGAAGTGAATGAGCCAAGTGGAGTGGTTTTGGCACTGGAAGACCCCTGCTGGCCAATTCGAATATTGCCATTCACCCACACACTCAGTTCCCCAGGCATCACATACACTTTCAGGCATATGTGCTGCCAGAGCCATCATGTTGCATGGTAGCTGAAAATGGCTTGGGCGCTGAACTTGTCTCTGGATGTGGAGTTGTTAGCGCCTGGACTGAGGATCTGCATCCTTGTTTTGTGTGGGTGCTCAACATGCTTGATTGCATCATCCTGGGCTCCATGGACATTGGACAAGAAGTGACCAAACAGGGTTTCCCTCTAGATCTGCTCCACAAGCTGATGGTATGTGAAGTGAATGAGCCAAGTGGAGTGGTTTTGGCACTGGAAGACCCCTGCTGGCCAATTCGAATATTGCCATTCACCCACACACTCAGTTCCCCAGGCATCACATACACTTTCAGGCATATGTGCTGCCAGAGCCATCATGTTGCATGGTAGCTGAAAATGGCTTGGGCGCTGAACTTGTCTCTGGATGTGGAGTTGTTAGCGCCTGGACTGAGGATCTGCATCCTTGTTTTGTGTGGGTGCTCAACATGCTTGATTGCATCATCCTGGGCTCCATGGACATTGGACAAGAAGTGACCAAACAGGGTTTCCCTCTAGATCTGCTCCACAAGCTGATGGTATGTGAAGTGAATGAGCCAAGTGGAGTGGTTTTGGCACTGGAAGACCCCTGCTGGCCAATTCGAATATTGCCATTCACCCACACACTCAGTTCCCCAGGCATCACATACACTTTCAGGCATATGTGCTGCCAGAGCCATCATGTTGCATGGTAGCTGAAAATGGCTTGGGCGCTGAACTTGTCTCTGGATGTGGAGTTGTTAGCGCCTGGACTGAGGATCTGCATCCTTGTTTTGTGTGGGTGCTCAACATGCTTGATTGCATCATCCTGGGCTCCATGGACATTGGACAAGAAGTGACCAAACAGGGTTTCCCTCTAGATCTGCTCCACAAGCTGATGGTATGTGAAGTGAATGAGCCAAGTGGAGTGGTTTTGGCACTGGAAGACCCCTGCTGGCCAATTCGAATATTGCCATTCACCCACACACTCAGTTCCCCAGGCATCACATACACTTTCAGGCATATGTGCTGCCAGAGCCATCATGTTGCATGGTAGCTGAAAATGGCTTGGGCGCTGAACTTGTCTCTGGATGTGGAGTTGTTAGCGCCTGGACTGAGGATCTGCATCCTTGTTTTGTGTGGGTGCTCAACATGCTTGATTGCATCATCCTGGGCTCCATGGACATTGGACAAGAAGTGACCAAACAGGGTTTCCCTCTAGATCTGCTCCACAAGCTGATGGTATGTGAAGTGAATGAGCCAAGTGGAGTGGTTTTGGCACTGGAAGACCCCTGCTGGCCAATTCGAATATTGCCATTCACCCACACACTCAGTTCCCCAGGCATCACATACACTTTCAGGCATATGTGCTGCCAGAGCCATCATGTTGCATGGTAGCTGAAAATGGCTTGGGCGCTGAACTTGTCTCTGGATGTGGAGTTGTTAGCGCCTGGACTGAGGATCTGCATCCTTGTTTTGTGTGGGTGCTCAACATGCTTGATTGCATCATCCTGGGCTCCATGGACATTGGACAAGAAGTGACCAAACAGGGTTTCCCTCTAGATCTGCTCCACAAGCTGATGGTATGTGAAGTGAATGAGCCAAGTGGAGTGGTTTTGGCACTGGAAGACCCCTGCTGGCCAATTCGAATATTGCCATTCACCCACACACTCAGTTCCCCAGGCATCACATACACTTTCAGGCATATGTGCTGCCAGAGCCATCATGTTGCATGGTAGCTGAAAATGGCTTGGGCGCTGAACTTGTCTCTGGATGTGGAGTTGTTAGCGCCTGGACTGAGGATCTGCATCCTTGTTTTGTGTGGGTGCTCAACATGCTTGATTGCATCATCCTGGGCTCCATGGACATTGGACAAGAAGTGACCAAACAGGGTTTCCCTCTAGATCTGCTCCACAAGCTGATGGTATGTGAAGTGAATGAGCCAAGTGGAGTGGTTTTGGCACTGGAAGACCCCTGCTGGCCAATTCGAATATTGCCATTCACCCACACACTCAGTTCCCCAGGCATCACATACACTTTCAGGCATATGTGCTGCCAGAGCCATCATGTTGCATGGTAGCTGAAAATGGCTTGGGCGCTGAACTTGTCTCTGGATGTGGAGTTGTTAGCGCCTGGACTGAGGATCTGCATCCTTGTTTTGTGTGGGTGCTCAACATGCTTGATTGCATCATCCTGGGCTCCATGGACATTGGACAAGAAGTGACCAAACAGGGTTTCCCTCTAGATCTGCTCCACAAGCTGATGGTATGTGAAGTGAATGAGCCAAGTGGAGTGGTTTTGGCACTGGAAGACCCCTGCTGGCCAATTCGAATATTGCCATTCACCCACACACTCAGTTCCCCAGGCATCACATACACTTTCAGGCATATGTGCTGCCAGAGCCATCATGTTGCATGGTAGCTGAAAATGGCTTGGGCGCTGAACTTGTCTCTGGATGTGGAGTTGTTAGCGCCTGGACTGAGGATCTGCATCCTTGTTTTGTGTGGGTGCTCAACATGCTTGATTGCATCATCCTGGGCTCCATGGACATTGGACAAGAAGTGACCAAACAGGGTTTCCCTCTAGATCTGCTCCACAAGCTGATGGTATGTGAAGTGAATGAGCCAAGTGGAGTGGTTTTGGCACTGGAAGACCCCTGCTGGCCAATTCGAATATTGCCATTCACCCACACACTCAGTTCCCCAGGCATCACATACACTTTCAGGCATATGTGCTGCCAGAGCCATCATGTTGCATGGTAGCTGAAAATGGCTTGGGCGCTGAACTTGTCTCTGGATGTGGAGTTGTTAGCGCCTGGACTGAGGATCTGCATCCTTGTTTTGTGTGGGTGCTCAACATGCTTGATTGCATCATCCTGGGCTCCATGGACATTGGACAAGAAGTGACCAAACAGGGTTTCCCTCTAGATCTGCTCCACAAGCTGATGGTATGTGAAGTGAATGAGCCAAGTGGAGTGGTTTTGGCACTGGAAGACCCCTGCTGGCCAATTCGAATATTGCCATTCACCCACACACTCAGTTCCCCAGGCATCACATACACTTTCAGGCATATGTGCTGCCAGAGCCATCATGTTGCATGGTAGCTGAAAATGGCTTGGGCGCTGAACTTGTCTCTGGATGTGGAGTTGTTAGCGCCTGGACTGAGGATCTGCATCCTTGTTTTGTGTGGGTGCTCAACATGCTTGATTGCATCATCCTGGGCTCCATGGACATTGGACAAGAAGTGACCAAACAGGGTTTCCCTCTAGATCTGCTCCACAAGCTGATGGTATGTGAAGTGAATGAGCCAAGTGGAGTGGTTTTGGCACTGGAAGACCCCTGCTGGCCAATTCGAATATTGCCATTCACCCACACACTCAGTTCCCCAGGCATCACATACACTTTCAGGCATATGTGCTGCCAGAGCCATCATGTTGCATGGTAGCTGAAAATGGCTTGGGCGCTGAACTTGTCTCTGGATGTGGAGTTGTTAGCGCCTGGACTGAGGATCTGCATCCTTGTTTTGTGTGGGTGCTCAACATGCTTGATTGCATCATCCTGGGCTCCATGGACATTGGACAAGAAGTGACCAAACAGGGTTTCCCTCTAGATCTGCTCCACAAGCTGATGGTATGTGAAGTGAATGAGCCAAGTGGAGTGGTTTTGGCACTGGAAGACCCCTGCTGGCCAATTCGAATATTGCCATTCACCCACACACTCAGTTCCCCAGGCATCACATACACTTTCAGGCATATGTGCTGCCAGAGCCATCATGTTGCATGGTAGCTGAAAATGGCTTGGGCGCTGAACTTGTCTCTGGATGTGGAGTTGTTAGCGCCTGGACTGAGGATCTGCATCCTTGTTTTGTGTGGGTGCTCAACATGCTTGATTGCATCATCCTGGGCTCCATGGACATTGGACAAGAAGTGACCAAACAGGGTTTCCCTCTAGATCTGCTCCACAAGCTGATGGTATGTGAAGTGAATGAGCCAAGTGGAGTGGTTTTGGCACTGGAAGACCCCTGCTGGCCAATTCGAATATTGCCATTCACCCACACACTCAGTTCCCCAGGCATCACATACACTTTCAGGCATATGTGCTGCCAGAGCCATCATGTTGCATGGTAGCTGAAAATGGCTTGGGCGCTGAACTTGTCTCTGGATGTGGAGTTGTTAGCGCCTGGACTGAGGATCTGCATCCTTGTTTTGTGTGGGTGCTCAACATGCTTGATTGCATCATCCTGGGCTCCATGGACATTGGACAAGAAGTGACCAAACAGGGTTTCCCTCTAGATCTGCTCCACAAGCTGATGGTATGTGAAGTGAATGAGCCAAGTGGAGTGGTTTTGGCACTGGAAGACCCCTGCTGGCCAATTCGAATATTGCCATTCACCCACACACTCAGTTCCCCAGGCATCACATACACTTTCAGGCATATGTGCTGCCAGAGCCATCATGTTGCATGGTAGCTGAAAATGGCTTGGGCGCTGAACTTGTCTCTGGATGTGGAGTTGTTAGCGCCTGGACTGAGGATCTGCATCCTTGTTTTGTGTGGGTGCTCAACATGCTTGATTGCATCATCCTGGGCTCCATGGACATTGGACAAGAAGTGACCAAACAGGGTTTCCCTCTAGATCTGCTCCACAAGCTGATGGTATGTGAAGTGAATGAGCCAAGTGGAGTGGTTTTGGCACTGGAAGACCCCTGCTGGCCAATTCGAATATTGCCATTCACCCACACACTCAGTTCCCCAGGCATCACATACACTTTCAGGCATATGTGCTGCCAGAGCCATCATGTTGCATGGTAGCTGAAAATGGCTTGGGCGCTGAACTTGTCTCTGGATGTGGAGTTGTTAGCGCCTGGACTGAGGATCTGCATCCTTGTTTTGTGTGGGTGCTCAACATGCTTGATTGCATCATCCTGGGCTCCATGGACATTGGACAAGAAGTGACCAAACAGGGTTTCCCTCTAGATCTGCTCCACAAGCTGATGGTATGTGAAGTGAATGAGCCAAGTGGAGTGGTTTTGGCACTGGAAGACCCCTGCTGGCCAATTCGAATATTGCCATTCACCCACACACTCAGTTCCCCAGGCATCACATACACTTTCAGGCATATGTGCTGCCAGAGCCATCATGTTGCATGGTAGCTGAAAATGGCTTGGGCGCTGAACTTGTCTCTGGATGTGGAGTTGTTAGCGCCTGGACTGAGGATCTGCATCCTTGTTTTGTGTGGGTGCTCAACATGCTTGATTGCATCATCCTGGGCTCCATGGACATTGGACAAGAAGTGACCAAACAGGGTTTCCCTCTAGATCTGCTCCACAAGCTGATGGTATGTGAAGTGAATGAGCCAAGTGGAGTGGTTTTGGCACTGGAAGACCCCTGCTGGCCAATTCGAATATTGCCATTCACCCACACACTCAGTTCCCCAGGCATCACATACACTTTCAGGCATATGTGCTGCCAGAGCCATCATGTTGCATGGTAGCTGAAAATGGCTTGGGCGCTGAACTTGTCTCTGGATGTGGAGTTGTTAGCGCCTGGACTGAGGATCTGCATCCTTGTTTTGTGTGGGTGCTCAACATGCTTGATTGCATCATCCTGGGCTCCATGGACATTGGACAAGAAGTGACCAAACAGGGTTTCCCTCTAGATCTGCTCCACAAGCTGATGGTATGTGAAGTGAATGAGCCAAGTGGAGTGGTTTTGGCACTGGAAGACCCCTGCTGGCCAATTCGAATATTGCCATTCACCCACACACTCAGTTCCCCAGGCATCACATACACTTTCAGGCATATGTGCTGCCAGAGCCATCATGTTGCATGGTAGCTGAAAATGGCTTGGGCGCTGAACTTGTCTCTGGATGTGGAGTTGTTAGCGCCTGGACTGAGGATCTGCATCCTTGTTTTGTGTGGGTGCTCAACATGCTTGATTGCATCATCCTGGGCTCCATGGACATTGGACAAGAAGTGACCAAACAGGGTTTCCCTCTAGATCTGCTCCACAAGCTGATGGTATGTGAAGTGAATGAGCCAAGTGGAGTGGTTTTGGCACTGGAAGACCCCTGCTGGCCAATTCGAATATTGCCATTCACCCACACACTCAGTTCCCCAGGCATCACATACACTTTCAGGCATATGTGCTGCCAGAGCCATCATGTTGCATGGTAGCTGAAAATGGCTTGGGCGCTGAACTTGTCTCTGGATGTGGAGTTGTTAGCGCCTGGACTGAGGATCTGCATCCTTGTTTTGTGTGGGTGCTCAACATGCTTGATTGCATCATCCTGGGCTCCATGGACATTGGACAAGAAGTGACCAAACAGGGTTTCCCTCTAGATCTGCTCCACAAGCTGATGGTATGTGAAGTGAATGAGCCAAGTGGAGTGGTTTTGGCACTGGAAGACCCCTGCTGGCCAATTCGAATATTGCCATTCACCCACACACTCAGTTCCCCAGGCATCACATACACTTTCAGGCATATGTGCTGCCAGAGCCATCATGTTGCATGGTAGCTGAAAATGGCTTGGGCGCTGAACTTGTCTCTGGATGTGGAGTTGTTAGCGCCTGGACTGAGGATCTGCATCCTTGTTTTGTGTGGGTGCTCAACATGCTTGATTGCATCATCCTGGGCTCCATGGACATTGGACAAGAAGTGACCAAACAGGGTTTCCCTCTAGATCTGCTCCACAAGCTGATGGTATGTGAAGTGAATGAGCCAAGTGGAGTGGTTTTGGCACTGGAAGACCCCTGCTGGCCAATTCGAATATTGCCATTCACCCACACACTCAGTTCCCCAGGCATCACATACACTTTCAGGCATATGTGCTGCCAGAGCCATCATGTTGCATGGTAGCTGAAAATGGCTTGGGCGCTGAACTTGTCTCTGGATGTGGAGTTGTTAGCGCCTGGACTGAGGATCTGCATCCTTGTTTTGTGTGGGTGCTCAACATGCTTGATTGCATCATCCTGGGCTCCATGGACATTGGACAAGAAGTGACCAAACAGGGTTTCCCTCTAGATCTGCTCCACAAGCTGATGGTATGTGAAGTGAATGAGCCAAGTGGAGTGGTTTTGGCACTGGAAGACCCCTGCTGGCCAATTCGAATATTGCCATTCACCCACACACTCAGTTCCCCAGGCATCACATACACTTTCAGGCATATGTGCTGCCAGAGCCATCATGTTGCATGGTAGCTGAAAATGGCTTGGGCGCTGAACTTGTCTCTGGATGTGGAGTTGTTAGCGCCTGGACTGAGGATCTGCATCCTTGTTTTGTGTGGGTGCTCAACATGCTTGATTGCATCATCCTGGGCTCCATGGACATTGGACAAGAAGTGACCAAACAGGGTTTCCCTCTAGATCTGCTCCACAAGCTGATGGTATGTGAAGTGAATGAGCCAAGTGGAGTGGTTTTGGCACTGGAAGACCCCTGCTGGCCAATTCGAATATTGCCATTCACCCACACACTCAGTTCCCCAGGCATCACATACACTTTCAGGCATATGTGCTGCCAGAGCCATCATGTTGCATGGTAGCTGAAAATGGCTTGGGCGCTGAACTTGTCTCTGGATGTGGAGTTGTTAGCGCCTGGACTGAGGATCTGCATCCTTGTTTTGTGTGGGTGCTCAACATGCTTGATTGCATCATCCTGGGCTCCATGGACATTGGACAAGAAGTGACCAAACAGGGTTTCCCTCTAGATCTGCTCCACAAGCTGATGGTATGTGAAGTGAATGAGCCAAGTGGAGTGGTTTTGGCACTGGAAGACCCCTGCTGGCCAATTCGAATATTGCCATTCACCCACACACTCAGTTCCCCAGGCATCACATACACTTTCAGGCATATGTGCTGCCAGAGCCATCATGTTGCATGGTAGCTGAAAATGGCTTGGGCGCTGAACTTGTCTCTGGATGTGGAGTTGTTAGCGCCTGGACTGAGGATCTGCATCCTTGTTTTGTGTGGGTGCTCAACATGCTTGATTGCATCATCCTGGGCTCCATGGACATTGGACAAGAAGTGACCAAACAGGGTTTCCCTCTAGATCTGCTCCACAAGCTGATGGTATGTGAAGTGAATGAGCCAAGTGGAGTGGTTTTGGCACTGGAAGACCCCTGCTGGCCAATTCGAATATTGCCATTCACCCACACACTCAGTTCCCCAGGCATCACATACACTTTCAGGCATATGTGCTGCCAGAGCCATCATGTTGCATGGTAGCTGAAAATGGCTTGGGCGCTGAACTTGTCTCTGGATGTGGAGTTGTTAGCGCCTGGACTGAGGATCTGCATCCTTGTTTTGTGTGGGTGCTCAACATGCTTGATTGCATCATCCTGGGCTCCATGGACATTGGACAAGAAGTGACCAAACAGGGTTTCCCTCTAGATCTGCTCCACAAGCTGATGGTATGTGAAGTGAATGAGCCAAGTGGAGTGGTTTTGGCACTGGAAGACCCCTGCTGGCCAATTCGAATATTGCCATTCACCCACACACTCAGTTCCCCAGGCATCACATACACTTTCAGGCATATGTGCTGCCAGAGCCATCATGTTGCATGGTAGCTGAAAATGGCTTGGGCGCTGAACTTGTCTCTGGATGTGGAGTTGTTAGCGCCTGGACTGAGGATCTGCATCCTTGTTTTGTGTGGGTGCTCAACATGCTTGATTGCATCATCCTGGGCTCCATGGACATTGGACAAGAAGTGACCAAACAGGGTTTCCCTCTAGATCTGCTCCACAAGCTGATGGTATGTGAAGTGAATGAGCCAAGTGGAGTGGTTTTGGCACTGGAAGACCCCTGCTGGCCAATTCGAATATTGCCATTCACCCACACACTCAGTTCCCCAGGCATCACATACACTTTCAGGCATATGTGCTGCCAGAGCCATCATGTTGCATGGTAGCTGAAAATGGCTTGGGCGCTGAACTTGTCTCTGGATGTGGAGTTGTTAGCGCCTGGACTGAGGATCTGCATCCTTGTTTTGTGTGGGTGCTCAACATGCTTGATTGCATCATCCTGGGCTCCATGGACATTGGACAAGAAGTGACCAAACAGGGTTTCCCTCTAGATCTGCTCCACAAGCTGATGGTATGTGAAGTGAATGAGCCAAGTGGAGTGGTTTTGGCACTGGAAGACCCCTGCTGGCCAATTCGAATATTGCCATTCACCCACACACTCAGTTCCCCAGGCATCACATACACTTTCAGGCATATGTGCTGCCAGAGCCATCATGTTGCATGGTAGCTGAAAATGGCTTGGGCGCTGAACTTGTCTCTGGATGTGGAGTTGTTAGCGCCTGGACTGAGGATCTGCATCCTTGTTTTGTGTGGGTGCTCAACATGCTTGATTGCATCATCCTGGGCTCCATGGACATTGGACAAGAAGTGACCAAACAGGGTTTCCCTCTAGATCTGCTCCACAAGCTGATGGTATGTGAAGTGAATGAGCCAAGTGGAGTGGTTTTGGCACTGGAAGACCCCTGCTGGCCAATTCGAATATTGCCATTCACCCACACACTCAGTTCCCCAGGCATCACATACACTTTCAGGCATATGTGCTGCCAGAGCCATCATGTTGCATGGTAGCTGAAAATGGCTTGGGCGCTGAACTTGTCTCTGGATGTGGAGTTGTTAGCGCCTGGACTGAGGATCTGCATCCTTGTTTTGTGTGGGTGCTCAACATGCTTGATTGCATCATCCTGGGCTCCATGGACATTGGACAAGAAGTGACCAAACAGGGTTTCCCTCTAGATCTGCTCCACAAGCTGATGGTATGTGAAGTGAATGAGCCAAGTGGAGTGGTTTTGGCACTGGAAGACCCCTGCTGGCCAATTCGAATATTGCCATTCACCCACACACTCAGTTCCCCAGGCATCACATACACTTTCAGGCATATGTGCTGCCAGAGCCATCATGTTGCATGGTAGCTGAAAATGGCTTGGGCGCTGAACTTGTCTCTGGATGTGGAGTTGTTAGCGCCTGGACTGAGGATCTGCATCCTTGTTTTGTGTGGGTGCTCAACATGCTTGATTGCATCATCCTGGGCTCCATGGACATTGGACAAGAAGTGACCAAACAGGGTTTCCCTCTAGATCTGCTCCACAAGCTGATGGTATGTGAAGTGAATGAGCCAAGTGGAGTGGTTTTGGCACTGGAAGACCCCTGCTGGCCAATTCGAATATTGCCATTCACCCACACACTCAGTTCCCCAGGCATCACATACACTTTCAGGCATATGTGCTGCCAGAGCCATCATGTTGCATGGTAGCTGAAAATGGCTTGGGCGCTGAACTTGTCTCTGGATGTGGAGTTGTTAGCGCCTGGACTGAGGATCTGCATCCTTGTTTTGTGTGGGTGCTCAACATGCTTGATTGCATCATCCTGGGCTCCATGGACATTGGACAAGAAGTGACCAAACAGGGTTTCCCTCTAGATCTGCTCCACAAGCTGATGGTATGTGAAGTGAATGAGCCAAGTGGAGTGGTTTTGGCACTGGAAGACCCCTGCTGGCCAATTCGAATATTGCCATTCACCCACACACTCAGTTCCCCAGGCATCACATACACTTTCAGGCATATGTGCTGCCAGAGCCATCATGTTGCATGGTAGCTGAAAATGGCTTGGGCGCTGAACTTGTCTCTGGATGTGGAGTTGTTAGCGCCTGGACTGAGGATCTGCATCCTTGTTTTGTGTGGGTGCTCAACATGCTTGATTGCATCATCCTGGGCTCCATGGACATTGGACAAGAAGTGACCAAACAGGGTTTCCCTCTAGATCTGCTCCACAAGCTGATGGTATGTGAAGTGAATGAGCCAAGTGGAGTGGTTTTGGCACTGGAAGACCCCTGCTGGCCAATTCGAATATTGCCATTCACCCACACACTCAGTTCCCCAGGCATCACATACACTTTCAGGCATATGTGCTGCCAGAGCCATCATGTTGCATGGTAGCTGAAAATGGCTTGGGCGCTGAACTTGTCTCTGGATGTGGAGTTGTTAGCGCCTGGACTGAGGATCTGCATCCTTGTTTTGTGTGGGTGCTCAACATGCTTGATTGCATCATCCTGGGCTCCATGGACATTGGACAAGAAGTGACCAAACAGGGTTTCCCTCTAGATCTGCTCCACAAGCTGATGGTATGTGAAGTGAATGAGCCAAGTGGAGTGGTTTTGGCACTGGAAGACCCCTGCTGGCCAATTCGAATATTGCCATTCACCCACACACTCAGTTCCCCAGGCATCACATACACTTTCAGGCATATGTGCTGCCAGAGCCATCATGTTGCATGGTAGCTGAAAATGGCTTGGGCGCTGAACTTGTCTCTGGATGTGGAGTTGTTAGCGCCTGGACTGAGGATCTGCATCCTTGTTTTGTGTGGGTGCTCAACATGCTTGATTGCATCATCCTGGGCTCCATGGACATTGGACAAGAAGTGACCAAACAGGGTTTCCCTCTAGATCTGCTCCACAAGCTGATGGTATGTGAAGTGAATGAGCCAAGTGGAGTGGTTTTGGCACTGGAAGACCCCTGCTGGCCAATTCGAATATTGCCATTCACCCACACACTCAGTTCCCCAGGCATCACATACACTTTCAGGCATATGTGCTGCCAGAGCCATCATGTTGCATGGTAGCTGAAAATGGCTTGGGCGCTGAACTTGTCTCTGGATGTGGAGTTGTTAGCGCCTGGACTGAGGATCTGCATCCTTGTTTTGTGTGGGTGCTCAACATGCTTGATTGCATCATCCTGGGCTCCATGGACATTGGACAAGAAGTGACCAAACAGGGTTTCCCTCTAGATCTGCTCCACAAGCTGATGGTATGTGAAGTGAATGAGCCAAGTGGAGTGGTTTTGGCACTGGAAGACCCCTGCTGGCCAATTCGAATATTGCCATTCACCCACACACTCAGTTCCCCAGGCATCACATACACTTTCAGGCATATGTGCTGCCAGAGCCATCATGTTGCATGGTAGCTGAAAATGGCTTGGGCGCTGAACTTGTCTCTGGATGTGGAGTTGTTAGCGCCTGGACTGAGGATCTGCATCCTTGTTTTGTGTGGGTGCTCAACATGCTTGATTGCATCATCCTGGGCTCCATGGACATTGGACAAGAAGTGACCAAACAGGGTTTCCCTCTAGATCTGCTCCACAAGCTGATGGTATGTGAAGTGAATGAGCCAAGTGGAGTGGTTTTGGCACTGGAAGACCCCTGCTGGCCAATTCGAATATTGCCATTCACCCACACACTCAGTTCCCCAGGCATCACATACACTTTCAGGCATATGTGCTGCCAGAGCCATCATGTTGCATGGTAGCTGAAAATGGCTTGGGCGCTGAACTTGTCTCTGGATGTGGAGTTGTTAGCGCCTGGACTGAGGATCTGCATCCTTGTTTTGTGTGGGTGCTCAACATGCTTGATTGCATCATCCTGGGCTCCATGGACATTGGACAAGAAGTGACCAAACAGGGTTTCCCTCTAGATCTGCTCCACAAGCTGATGGTATGTGAAGTGAATGAGCCAAGTGGAGTGGTTTTGGCACTGGAAGACCCCTGCTGGCCAATTCGAATATTGCCATTCACCCACACACTCAGTTCCCCAGGCATCACATACACTTTCAGGCATATGTGCTGCCAGAGCCATCATGTTGCATGGTAGCTGAAAATGGCTTGGGCGCTGAACTTGTCTCTGGATGTGGAGTTGTTAGCGCCTGGACTGAGGATCTGCATCCTTGTTTTGTGTGGGTGCTCAACATGCTTGATTGCATCATCCTGGGCTCCATGGACATTGGACAAGAAGTGACCAAACAGGGTTTCCCTCTAGATCTGCTCCACAAGCTGATGGTATGTGAAGTGAATGAGCCAAGTGGAGTGGTTTTGGCACTGGAAGACCCCTGCTGGCCAATTCGAATATTGCCATTCACCCACACACTCAGTTCCCCAGGCATCACATACACTTTCAGGCATATGTGCTGCCAGAGCCATCATGTTGCATGGTAGCTGAAAATGGCTTGGGCGCTGAACTTGTCTCTGGATGTGGAGTTGTTAGCGCCTGGACTGAGGATCTGCATCCTTGTTTTGTGTGGGTGCTCAACATGCTTGATTGCATCATCCTGGGCTCCATGGACATTGGACAAGAAGTGACCAAACAGGGTTTCCCTCTAGATCTGCTCCACAAGCTGATGGTATGTGAAGTGAATGAGCCAAGTGGAGTGGTTTTGGCACTGGAAGACCCCTGCTGGCCAATTCGAATATTGCCATTCACCCACACACTCAGTTCCCCAGGCATCACATACACTTTCAGGCATATGTGCTGCCAGAGCCATCATGTTGCATGGTAGCTGAAAATGGCTTGGGCGCTGAACTTGTCTCTGGATGTGGAGTTGTTAGCGCCTGGACTGAGGATCTGCATCCTTGTTTTGTGTGGGTGCTCAACATGCTTGATTGCATCATCCTGGGCTCCATGGACATTGGACAAGAAGTGACCAAACAGGGTTTCCCTCTAGATCTGCTCCACAAGCTGATGGTATGTGAAGTGAATGAGCCAAGTGGAGTGGTTTTGGCACTGGAAGACCCCTGCTGGCCAATTCGAATATTGCCATTCACCCACACACTCAGTTCCCCAGGCATCACATACACTTTCAGGCATATGTGCTGCCAGAGCCATCATGTTGCATGGTAGCTGAAAATGGCTTGGGCGCTGAACTTGTCTCTGGATGTGGAGTTGTTAGCGCCTGGACTGAGGATCTGCATCCTTGTTTTGTGTGGGTGCTCAACATGCTTGATTGCATCATCCTGGGCTCCATGGACATTGGACAAGAAGTGACCAAACAGGGTTTCCCTCTAGATCTGCTCCACAAGCTGATGGTATGTGAAGTGAATGAGCCAAGTGGAGTGGTTTTGGCACTGGAAGACCCCTGCTGGCCAATTCGAATATTGCCATTCACCCACACACTCAGTTCCCCAGGCATCACATACACTTTCAGGCATATGTGCTGCCAGAGCCATCATGTTGCATGGTAGCTGAAAATGGCTTGGGCGCTGAACTTGTCTCTGGATGTGGAGTTGTTAGCGCCTGGACTGAGGATCTGCATCCTTGTTTTGTGTGGGTGCTCAACATGCTTGATTGCATCATCCTGGGCTCCATGGACATTGGACAAGAAGTGACCAAACAGGGTTTCCCTCTAGATCTGCTCCACAAGCTGATGGTATGTGAAGTGAATGAGCCAAGTGGAGTGGTTTTGGCACTGGAAGACCCCTGCTGGCCAATTCGAATATTGCCATTCACCCACACACTCAGTTCCCCAGGCATCACATACACTTTCAGGCATATGTGCTGCCAGAGCCATCATGTTGCATGGTAGCTGAAAATGGCTTGGGCGCTGAACTTGTCTCTGGATGTGGAGTTGTTAGCGCCTGGACTGAGGATCTGCATCCTTGTTTTGTGTGGGTGCTCAACATGCTTGATTGCATCATCCTGGGCTCCATGGACATTGGACAAGAAGTGACCAAACAGGGTTTCCCTCTAGATCTGCTCCACAAGCTGATGGTATGTGAAGTGAATGAGCCAAGTGGAGTGGTTTTGGCACTGGAAGACCCCTGCTGGCCAATTCGAATATTGCCATTCACCCACACACTCAGTTCCCCAGGCATCACATACACTTTCAGGCATATGTGCTGCCAGAGCCATCATGTTGCATGGTAGCTGAAAATGGCTTGGGCGCTGAACTTGTCTCTGGATGTGGAGTTGTTAGCGCCTGGACTGAGGATCTGCATCCTTGTTTTGTGTGGGTGCTCAACATGCTTGATTGCATCATCCTGGGCTCCATGGACATTGGACAAGAAGTGACCAAACAGGGTTTCCCTCTAGATCTGCTCCACAAGCTGATGGTATGTGAAGTGAATGAGCCAAGTGGAGTGGTTTTGGCACTGGAAGACCCCTGCTGGCCAATTCGAATATTGCCATTCACCCACACACTCAGTTCCCCAGGCATCACATACACTTTCAGGCATATGTGCTGCCAGAGCCATCATGTTGCATGGTAGCTGAAAATGGCTTGGGCGCTGAACTTGTCTCTGGATGTGGAGTTGTTAGCGCCTGGACTGAGGATCTGCATCCTTGTTTTGTGTGGGTGCTCAACATGCTTGATTGCATCATCCTGGGCTCCATGGACATTGGACAAGAAGTGACCAAACAGGGTTTCCCTCTAGATCTGCTCCACAAGCTGATGGTATGTGAAGTGAATGAGCCAAGTGGAGTGGTTTTGGCACTGGAAGACCCCTGCTGGCCAATTCGAATATTGCCATTCACCCACACACTCAGTTCCCCAGGCATCACATACACTTTCAGGCATATGTGCTGCCAGAGCCATCATGTTGCATGGTAGCTGAAAATGGCTTGGGCGCTGAACTTGTCTCTGGATGTGGAGTTGTTAGCGCCTGGACTGAGGATCTGCATCCTTGTTTTGTGTGGGTGCTCAACATGCTTGATTGCATCATCCTGGGCTCCATGGACATTGGACAAGAAGTGACCAAACAGGGTTTCCCTCTAGATCTGCTCCACAAGCTGATGGTATGTGAAGTGAATGAGCCAAGTGGAGTGGTTTTGGCACTGGAAGACCCCTGCTGGCCAATTCGAATATTGCCATTCACCCACACACTCAGTTCCCCAGCCATCACATACACTTTCAGGCATATGTGCTGCCAGAGCCATCATGTTGCATGGTAGCTGAAAATGGCTTGGGCGCTGAACTTGTCTCTGGATGTGGAGTTGTTAGCGCCTGGACTGAGGATCTGCATCCTTGTTTTGTGTGGGTGCTCAACATGCTTGATTGCATCATCCTGGGCTCCATGGACATTGGACAAGAAGTGACCAAACAGGGTTTCCCTCTAGATCTGCTCGACAAGCTGATGGTATGTGAAGTGAATGAGCCAAGTGGAGTGGTTTTGGCACTGGAAGACCCCTGCTGGCCAATTCGAATATTGCCATTCACCCACACACTCAGTTCCCCAGGCATCACATACACTTTCAGGCATATGTGCTGCCAGAGCCATCATGTTGCATGGTAGCTGAAAATGGCTTGGGCGCTGAACTTGTCTCTGGATGTGGAGTTGTTAGCGCCTGGACTGAGGATCTGCATCCTTGTTTTGTGTGGGTGCTCAACATGCTTGATTGCATCATCCTGGGCTCCATGGACATTGGACAAGAAGTGACCAAACAGGGTTTCCCTCTAGATCTGCTCCACAAGCTGATGGTATGTGAAGTGAATGAGCCAAGTGGAGTGGTTTTGGCACTGGAAGACCCCTGCTGGCCAATTCGAATATTGCCATTCACCCACACACTCAGTTCCCCAGGCATCACATACACTTTCAGGCATATGTGCTGCCAGAGCCATCATGTTGCATGGTAGCTGAAAATGGCTTGGGCGCTGAACTTGTCTCTGGATGTGGAGTTGTTAGCGCCTGGACTGAGGATCTGCATCCTTGTTTTGTGTGGGTGCTCAACATGCTTGATTGCATCATCCTGGGCTCCATGGACATTGGACAAGAAGTGACCAAACAGGGTTTCCCTCTAGATCTGCTCCACAAGCTGATGGTATGTGAAGTGAATGAGCCAAGTGGAGTGGTTTTGGCACTGGAAGACCCCTGCTGGCCAATTCGAATATTGCCATTCACCCACACACTCAGTTCCCCAGGCATCACATACACTTTCAGGCATATGTGCTGCCAGAGCCATCATGTTGCATGGTAGCTGAAAATGGCTTGGGCGCTGAACTTGTCTCTGGATGTGGAGTTGTTAGCGCCTGGACTGAGGATCTGCATCCTTGTTTTGTGTGGGTGCTCAACATGCTTGATTGCATCATCCTGGGCTCCATGGACATTGGACAAGAAGTGACCAAACAGGGTTTCCCTCTAGATCTGCTCCACAAGCTGATGGTATGTGAAGTGAATGAGCCAAGTGGAGTGGTTTTGGCACTGGAAGACCCCTGCTGGCCAATTCGAATATTGCCATTCACCCACACACTCAGTTCCCCAGGCATCACATACACTTTCAGGCATATGTGCTGCCAGAGCCATCATGTTGCATGGTAGCTGAAAATGGCTTGGGCGCTGAACTTGTCTCTGGATGTGGAGTTGTTAGCGCCTGGACTGAGGATCTGCATCCTTGTTTTGTGTGGGTGCTCAACATGCTTGATTGCATCATCCTGGGCTCCATGGACATTGGACAAGAAGTGACCAAACAGGGTTTCCCTCTAGATCTGCTCCACAAGCTGATGGTATGTGAAGTGAATGAGCCAAGTGGAGTGGTTTTGGCACTGGAAGACCCCTGCTGGCCAATTCGAATATTGCCATTCACCCACACACTCAGTTCCCCAGGCATCACATACACTTTCAGGCATATGTGCTGCCAGAGCCATCATGTTGCATGGTAGCTGAAAATGGCTTGGGCGCTGAACTTGTCTCTGGATGTGGAGTTGTTAGCGCCTGGACTGAGGATCTGCATCCTTGTTTTGTGTGGGTGCTCAACATGCTTGATTGCATCATCCTGGGCTCCATGGACATTGGACAAGAAGTGACCAAACAGGGTTTCCCTCTAGATCTGCTCGACAAGCTGATGGTATGTGAAGTGAATGAGCCAAGTGGAGTGGTTTTGGCACTGGAAGACCCCTGCTGGCCAATTCG
Organism: Ochotona curzoniae; assembly: GCF_017591425.1. Taxonomy (NCBI): domain Eukaryota; kingdom Metazoa; phylum Chordata; class Mammalia; order Lagomorpha; family Ochotonidae; genus Ochotona; species Ochotona curzoniae. Next base: position 43,765 of record NW_024464979.1, on the reverse strand, counting down.
AATATTGCCATTCACCCACACACTCAGTTCCCCAGGCATCACATACACTTTCAGGCATATGTGCTGCCAGAGCCATCATGTTGCATGGTAGCTGAAAATGGCTTGGGCGCTGAACTTGTCTCTGGATGTGGAGTTGTTAGCGCCTGGACTGAGGATCTGCATCCTTGTTTTGTGTGGGTGCTCAACATGCTTGATTGCATCATCCTGGGCTCCATGGACATTGGACAAGAAGTGACCAAACAGGGTTTCCCTCTAGATCTGCTCCACAAGCTGATGGTATGTGAAGTGAATGAGCCAAGTGGAGTGGTTTTGGCACTGGAAGACCCCTGCTGGCCAATTCGAATATTGCCATTCACCCACACACTCAGTTCCCCAGGCATCACATACACTTTCAGGCATATGTGCTGCCAGAGCCATCATGTTGCATGGTAGCTGAAAATGGCTTGGGCGCTGAACTTGTCTCTGGATGTGGAGTTGTTAGCGCCTGGACTGAGGATCTGCATCCTTGTTTTGTGTGGGTGCTCAACATGCTTGATTGCATCATCCTGGGCTCCATGGACATTGGACAAGAAGTGACCAAACAGGGTTTCCCTCTAGATCTGCTCCACAAGCTGATGGTATGTGAAGTGAATGAGCCAAGTGGAGTGGTTTTGGCACTGGAAGACCCCTGCTGGCCAATTCGAATATTGCCATTCACCCACACACTCAGTTCCCCAGGCATCACATACACTTTCAGGCATATGTGCTGCCAGAGCCATCATGTTGCATGGTAGCTGAAAATGGCTTGGGCGCTGAACTTGTCTCTGGATGTGGAGTTGTTAGCGCCTGGACTGAGGATCTGCATCCTTGTTTTGTGTGGGTGCTCAACATGCTTGATTGCATCATCCTGGGCTCCATGGACATTGGACAAGAAGTGACCAAACAGGGTTTCCCTCTAGATCTGCTCCACAAGCTGATGGTATGTGAAGTGAATGAGCCAAGTGGAGTGGTTTTGGCACTGGAAGACCCCTGCTGGCCAATTCGAATATTGCCATTCACCCACACACTCAGTTCCCCAGGCATCACATACACTTTCAGGCATATGTGCTGCCAGAGCCATCATGTTGCATGGTAGCTGAAAATGGCTTGGGCGCTGAACTTGTCTCTGGATGTGGAGTTGTTAGCGCCTGGACTGAGGATCTGCATCCTTGTTTTGTGTGGGTGCTCAACATGCTTGATTGCATCATCCTGGGCTCCATGGACATTGGACAAGAAGTGACCAAACAGGGTTTCCCTCTAGATCTGCTCCACAAGCTGATGGTATGTGAAGTGAATGAGCCAAGTGGAGTGGTTTTGGCACTGGAAGACCCCTGCTGGCCAATTCGAATATTGCCATTCACCCACACACTCAGTTCCCCAGGCATCACATACACTTTCAGGCATATGTGCTGCCAGAGCCATCATGTTGCATGGTAGCTGAAAATGGCTTGGGCGCTGAACTTGTCTCTGGATGTGGAGTTGTTAGCGCCTGGACTGAGGATCTGCATCCTTGTTTTGTGTGGGTGCTCAACATGCTTGATTGCATCATCCTGGGCTCCATGGACATTGGACAAGAAGTGACCAAACAGGGTTTCCCTCTAGATCTGCTCCACAAGCTGATGGTATGTGAAGTGAATGAGCCAAGTGGAGTGGTTTTGGCACTGGAAGACCCCTGCTGGCCAATTCGAATATTGCCATTCACCCACACACTCAGTTCCCCAGGCATCACATACACTTTCAGGCATATGTGCTGCCAGAGCCATCATGTTGCATGGTAGCTGAAAATGGCTTGGGCGCTGAACTTGTCTCTGGATGTGGAGTTGTTAGCGCCTGGACTGAGGATCTGCATCCTTGTTTTGTGTGGGTGCTCAACATGCTTGATTGCATCATCCTGGGCTCCATGGACATTGGACAAGAAGTGACCAAACAGGGTTTCCCTCTAGATCTGCTCCACAAGCTGATGGTATGTGAAGTGAATGAGCCAAGTGGAGTGGTTTTGGCACTGGAAGACCCCTGCTGGCCAATTCGAATATTGCCATTCACCCACACACTCAGTTCCCCAGGCATCACATACACTTTCAGGCATATGTGCTGCCAGAGCCATCATGTTGCATGGTAGCTGAAAATGGCTTGGGCGCTGAACTTGTCTCTGGATGTGGAGTTGTTAGCGCCTGGACTGAGGATCTGCATCCTTGTTTTGTGTGGGTGCTCAACATGCTTGATTGCATCATCCTGGGCTCCATGGACATTGGACAAGAAGTGACCAAACAGGGTTTCCCTCTAGATCTGCTCCACAAGCTGATGGTATGTGAAGTGAATGAGCCAAGTGGAGTGGTTTTGGCACTGGAAGACCCCTGCTGGCCAATTCGAATATTGCCATTCACCCACACACTCAGTTCCCCAGGCATCACATACACTTTCAGGCATATGTGCTGCCAGAGCCATCATGTTGCATGGTAGCTGAAAATGGCTTGGGCGCTGAACTTGTCTCTGGATGTGGAGTTGTTAGCGCCTGGACTGAGGATCTGCATCCTTGTTTTGTGTGGGTGCTCAACATGCTTGATTGCATCATCCTGGGCTCCATGGACATTGGACAAGAAGTGACCAAACAGGGTTTCCCTCTAGATCTGCTCGACAAGCTGATGGTATGTGAAGTGAATGAGCCAAGTGGAGTGGTTTTGGCACTGGAAGACCCCTGCTGGCCAATTCGAATATTGCCATTCACCCACACACTCAGTTCCCCAGGCATCACATACACTTTCAGGCATATGTGCTGCCAGAGCCATCATGTTGCATGGTAGCTGAAAATGGCTTGGGCGCTGAACTTGTCTCTGGATGTGGAGTTGTTAGCGCCTGGACTGAGGATCTGCATCCTTGTTTTGTGTGGGTGCTCAACATGCTTGATTGCATCATCCTGGGCTCCATGGACATTGGACAAGAAGTGACCAAACAGGGTTTCCCTCTAGATCTGCTCCACAAGCTGATGGTATGTGAAGTGAATGAGCCAAGTGGAGTGGTTTTGGCACTGGAAGACCCCTGCTGGCCAATTCGAATATTGCCATTCACCCACACACTCAGTTCCCCAGGCATCACATACACTTTCAGGCATATGTGCTGCCAGAGCCATCATGTTGCATGGTAGCTGAAAATGGCTTGGGCGCTGAACTTGTCTCTGGATGTGGAGTTGTTAGCGCCTGGACTGAGGATCTGCATCCTTGTTTTGTGTGGGTGCTCAACATGCTTGATTGCATCATCCTGGGCTCCATGGACATTGGACAAGAAGTGACCAAACAGGGTTTCCCTCTAGATCTGCTCGACAAGCTGATGGTATGTGAAGTGAATGAGCCAAGTGGAGTGGTTTTGGCACTGGAAGACCCCTGCTGGCCAATTCGAATATTGCCATTCACCCACACACTCAGTTCCCCAGGCATCACATACACTTTCAGGCATATGTGCTGCCAGAGCCATCATGTTGCATGGTAGCTGAAAATGGCTTGGGCGCTGAACTTGTCTCTGGATGTGGAGTTGTTAGCGCCTGGACTGAGGATCTGCATCCTTGTTTTGTGTGGGTGCTCAACATGCTTGATTGCATCATCCTGGGCTCCATGGACATTGGACAAGAAGTGACCAAACAGGGTTTCCCTCTAGATCTGCTCCACAAGCTGATGGTATGTGAAGTGAATGAGCCAAGTGGAGTGGTTTTGGCACTGGAAGACCCCTGCTGGCCAATTCGAATATTGCCATTCACCCACACACTCAGTTCCCCAGGCATCACATACACTTTCAGGCATATGTGCTGCCAGAGCCATCATGTTGCATGGTAGCTGAAAATGGCTTGGGCGCTGAACTTGTCTCTGGATGTGGAGTTGTTAGCGCCTGGACTGAGGATCTGCATCCTTGTTTTGTGTGGGTGCTCAACATGCTTGATTGCATCATCCTGGGCTCCATGGACATTGGACAAGAAGTGACCAAACAGGGTTTCCCTCTAGATCTGCTCCACAAGCTGATGGTATGTGAAGTGAATGAGCCAAGTGGAGTGGTTTTGGCACTGGAAGACCCCTGCTGGCCAATTCGAATATTGCCATTCACCCACACACTCAGTTCCCCAGGCATCACATACACTTTCAGGCATATGTGCTGCCAGAGCCATCATGTTGCATGGTAGCTGAAAATGGCTTGGGCGCTGAACTTGTCTCTGGATGTGGAGTTGTTAGCGCCTGGACTGAGGATCTGCATCCTTGTTTTGTGTGGGTGCTCAACATGCTTGATTGCATCATCCTGGGCTCCATGGACATTGGACAAGAAGTGACCAAACAGGGTTTCCCTCTAGATCTGCTCCACAAGCTGATGGTATGTGAAGTGAATGAGCCAAGTGGAGTGGTTTTGGCACTGGAAGACCCCTGCTGGCCAATTCGAATATTGCCATTCACCCACACACTCAGTTCCCCAGGCATCACATACACTTTCAGGCATATGTGCTGCCAGAGCCATCATGTTGCATGGTAGCTGAAAATGGCTTGGGCGCTGAACTTGTCTCTGGATGTGGAGTTGTTAGCGCCTGGACTGAGGATCTGCATCCTTGTTTTGTGTGGGTGCTCAACATGCTTGATTGCATCATCCTGGGCTCCATGGACATTGGACAAGAAGTGACCAAACAGGGTTTCCCTCTAGATCTGCTCCACAAGCTGATGGTATGTGAAGTGAATGAGCCAAGTGGAGTGGTTTTGGCACTGGAAGACCCCTGCTGGCCAATTCGAATATTGCCATTCACCCACACACTCAGTTCCCCAGGCATCACATACACTTTCAGGCATATGTGCTGCCAGAGCCATCATGTTGCATGGTAGCTGAAAATGGCTTGGGCGCTGAACTTGTCTCTGGATGTGGAGTTGTTAGCGCCTGGACTGAGGATCTGCATCCTTGTTTTGTGTGGGTGCTCAACATGCTTGATTGCATCATCCTGGGCTCCATGGACATTGGACAAGAAGTGACCAAACAGGGTTTCCCTCTAGATCTGCACCACAAGCTGATGGTATGTGAAGTGAATGAGCCAAGTGGAGTGGTTTTGGCACTGGAAGACCCCTGCTGGCCAATTCGAATATTGCCATTCACCCACACACTCAGTTCCCCAGGCATCACATACACTTTCAGGCATATGTGCTGCCAGAGCCATCATGTTGCATGGTAGCTGAAAATGGCTTGGGCGCTGAACTTGTCTCTGGATGTGGAGTTGTTAGCGCCTGGACTGAGGATCTGCATCCTTGTTTTGTGTGGGTGCTCAACATGCTTGATTGCATCATCCTGGGCTCCATGGACATTGCACAAGAAGTGACCAAACAGGGTTTCCCTCTTGATCTGCGCCTCAAGCTGATGGTATGTCAAGTGAATGAGCCAAGTGGAGTGGTTTTGGCACTGGAAGACCCCTGCTGGCCAATTCGAATATTGCCATTCACCCACACACTCAGTTCCCCAGGCATCACATACACTTTCAGGCATATGTGCTGCCAGAGCCATCATGTTGCATGGTAGCTGAAAATGGCTTGGGCGCTGAACTTGTCTCTGGATGTGGAGTTGTTAGCGCCTGGACTGAGGATCTGCATCCTTGTTTTGTGTGGGTGCTCAACATGCTTGATTGCATCATCCTGGGCTCCATGGACATTGGACAAGAAGTGACCAAACAGGGTTTCCCTCTAGATCTGCTCCACAAGCTGATGGTATGTGAAGTGAATGAGCCAAGTGGAGTGGTTTTGGCACTGGAAGACCCCTGCTGGCCAATTCGAATATTGCCATTCACCCACACACTCAGTTCCCCAGGCATCACATACACTTTCAGGCATATGTGCTGCCAGAGCCATCATGTTGCATGGTAGCTGAAAATGGCTTGGGCGCTGAACTTGTCTCTGGATGTGGAGTTGTTAGCGCCTGGACTGAGGATCTGCATCCTTGTTTTGTGTGGGTGCTCAACATGCTTGATTGCATCATCCTGGGCTCCATGGACATTGGACAAGAAGTGACCAAACAGGGTTTCCCTCTAGATCTGCTCCACAAGCTGATGGTATGTGAAGTGAATGAGCCAAGTGGAGTGGTTTTGGCACTGGAAGACCCCTGCTGGCCAATTCGAATATTGCCATTCACCCACACACTCAGTTCCCCAGGCATCACATACACTTTCAGGCATATGTGCTGCCAGAGCCATCATGTTGCATGGTAGCTGAAAATGGCTTGGGCGCTGAACTTGTCTCTGGATGTGGAGTTGTTAGCGCCTGGACTGAGGATCTGCATCCTTGTTTTGTGTGGGTGCTCAACATGCTTGATTGCATCATCCTGGGCTCCATGGACATTGGACAAGAAGTGACCAAACAGGGTTTCCCTCTAGATCTGCTCCACAAGCTGATGGTATGTGAAGTGAATGAGCCAAGTGGAGTGGTTTTGGCACTGGAAGACCCCTGCGGGCCAATTCGAATATTGCCATTCACCCACACACTCAGTTCCCCAGGCATCACATACACTTTCAGGCATATGTGCTGCCAGAGCCATCATGTTGCATGGTAGCTGAAAATGGCTTGGGCGCTGAACTTGTCTCTGGATGTGGAGTTGTTAGCGCCTGGACTGAGGATCTGCATCCTTGTTTTGTGTGGGTGCTCAACATGCTTGATTGCATCATCCTGGGCTCCATGGACATTGGACAAGAAGTGACCAAACAGGGTTTCCCTCTAGATCTGCTCCACAAGCTGATGGTATGTGAAGTGAATGAGCCAAGTGGAGTGGTTTTGGCACTGGAAGACCCCTGCTGGCCAATTCGAATATTGCCATTCACCCACACACTCAGTTCCCCAGGCATCACATACACTTTCAGGCATATGTGCTGCCAGAGCCATCATGTTGCATGGTAGCTGAAAATGGCTTGGGCGCTGAACTTGTCTCTGGATGTGGAGTTGTTAGCGCCTGGACTGAGGATCTGCATCCTTGTTTTGTGTGGGTGCTCAACATGCTTGATTGCATCATCCTGGGCTCCATGGACATTGGACAAGAAGTGACCAAACAGGGTTTCCCTCTAGATCTGCTCCACAAGCTGATGGTATGTGAAGTGAATGAGCCAAGTGGAGTGGTTTTGGCACTGGAAGACCCCTGCTGGCCAATTCGAATATTGCCATTCACCCACACACTCAGTTCCCCAGGCATCACATACACTTTCAGGCATATGTGCTGCCAGAGCCATCATGTTGCATGGTAGCTGAAAATGGCTTGGGCGCTGAACTTGTCTCTGGATGTGGAGTTGTTAGCGCCTGGACTGAGGATCTGCATCCTTGTTTTGTGTGGGTGCTCAACATGCTTGATTGCATCATCCTGGGCTCCATGGACATTGGACAAGAAGTGACCAAACAGGGTTTCCCTCTAGATCTGCTCCACAAGCTGATGGTATGTGAAGTGAATGAGCCAAGTGGAGTGGTTTTGGCACTGGAAGACCCCTGCTGGCCAATTCGAATATTGCCATTCACCCACACACTCAGTTCCCCAGGCATCACATACACTTTCAGGCATATGTGCTGCCAGAGCCATCATGTTGCATGGTAGCTGAAAATGGCTTGGGCGCTGAACTTGTCTCTGGATGTGGAGTTGTTAGCGCCTGGACTGAGGATCTGCATCCTTGTTTTGTGTGGGTGCTCAACATGCTTGATTGCATCATCCTGGGCTCCATGGACATTGGACAAGAAGTGACCAAACAGGGTTTCCCTCTAGATCTGCTCCACAAGCTGATGGTATGTGAAGTGAATGAGCCAAGTGGAGTGGTTTTGGCACTGGAAGACCCCTGCTGGCCAATTCGAATATTGCCATTCACCCACACACTCAGTTCCCCAGGCATCACATACACTTTCAGGCATATGTGCTGCCAGAGCCATCATGTTGCATGGTAGCTGAAAATGGCTTGGGCGCTGAACTTGTCTCTGGATGTGGAGTTGTTAGCGCCTGGACTGAGGATCTGCATCCTTGTTTTGTGTGGGTGCTCAACATGCTTGATTGCATCATCCTGGGCTCCATGGACATTGGACAAGAAGTGACCAAACAGGGTTTCCCTCTAGATCTGCTCCACAAGCTGATGGTATGTGAAGTGAATGAGCCAAGTGGAGTGGTTTTGGCACTGGAAGACCCCTGCTGGCCAATTCGAATATTGCCATTCACCCACACACTCAGTTCCCCAGGCATCACATACACTTTCAGGCATATGTGCTGCCAGAGCCATCATGTTGCATGGTAGCTGAAAATGGCTTGGGCGCTGAACTTGTCTCTGGATGTGGAGTTGTTAGCGCCTGGACTGAGGATCTGCATCCTTGTTTTGTGTGGGTGCTCAACATGCTTGATTGCATCATCCTGGGCTCCATGGACATTGGACAAGAAGTGACCAAACAGGGTTTCCCTCTAGATCTGCTCCACAAGCTGATGGTATGTGAAGTGAATGAGCCAAGTGGAGTGGTTTTGGCACTGGAAGACCCCTGCTGGCCAATTCGAATATTGCCATTCACCCACACACTCAGTTCCCCAGGCATCACATACACTTTCAGGCATATGTGCTGCCAGAGCCATCATGTTGCATGGTAGCTGAAAATGGCTTGGGCGCTGAACTTGTCTCTGGATGTGGAGTTGTTAGCGCCTGGACTGAGGATCTGCATCCTTGTTTTGTGTGGGTGCTCAACATGCTTGATTGCATCATCCTGGGCTCCATGGACATTGGACAAGAAGTGACCAAACAGGGTTTCCCTCTAGATCTGCTCCACAAGCTGATGGTATGTGAAGTGAATGAGCCAAGTGGAGTGGTTTTGGCACTGGAAGACCCCTGCTGGCCAATTCGAATATTGCCATTCACCCACACACTCAGTTCCCCAGGCATCACATACACTTTCAGGCATATGTGCTGCCAGAGCCATCATGTTGCATGGTAGCTGAAAATGGCTTGGGCGCTGAACTTGTCTCTGGATGTGGAGTTGTTAGCGCCTGGACTGAGGATCTGCATCCTTGTTTTGTGTGGGTGCTCAACATGCTTGATTGCATCATCCTGGGCTCCATGGACATTGGACAAGAAGTGACCAAACAGGGTTTCCCTCTAGATCTGCTCCACAAGCTGATGGTATGTGAAGTGAATGAGCCAAGTGGAGTGGTTTTGGCACTGGAAGACCCCTGCTGGCCAATTCGAATATTGCCATTCACCCACACACTCAGTTCCCCAGGCATCACATACACTTTCAGGCATATGTGCTGCCAGAGCCATCATGTTGCATGGTAGCTGAAAATGGCTTGGGCGCTGAACTTGTCTCTGGATGTGGAGTTGTTAGCGCCTGGACTGAGGATCTGCATCCTTGTTTTGTGTGGGTGCTCAACATGCTTGATTGCATCATCCTGGGCTCCATGGACATTGGACAAGAAGTGACCAAACAGGGTTTCCCTCTAGATCTGCTCCACAAGCTGATGGTATGTGAAGTGAATGAGCCAAGTGGAGTGGTTTTGGCACTGGAAGACCCCTGCTGGCCAATTCGAATATTGCCATTCACCCACACACTCAGTTCCCCAGGCATCACATACACTTTCAGGCATATGTGCTGCCAGAGCCATCATGTTGCATGGTAGCTGAAAATGGCTTGGGCGCTGAACTTGTCTCTGGATGTGGAGTTGTTAGCGCCTGGACTGAGGATCTGCATCCTTGTTTTGTGTGGGTGCTCAACATGCTTGATTGCATCATCCTGGGCTCCATGGACATTGGACAAGAAGTGACCAAACAGGGTTTCCCTCTAGATCTGCTCCACAAGCTGATGGTATGTGAAGTGAATGAGCCAAGTGGAGTGGTTTTGGCACTGGAAGACCCCTGCTGGCCAATTCGAATATTGCCATTCACCCACACACTCAGTTCCCCAGGCATCACATACACTTTCAGGCATATGTGCTGCCAGAGCCATCATGTTGCATGGTAGCTGAAAATGGCTTGGGCGCTGAACTTGTCTCTGGATGTGGAGTTGTTAGCGCCTGGACTGAGGATCTGCATCCTTGTTTTGTGTGGGTGCTCAACATGCTTGATTGCATCATCCTGGGCTCCATGGACATTGGACAAGAAGTGACCAAACAGGGTTTCCCTCTAGATCTGCTCCACAAGCTGATGGTATGTGAAGTGAATGAGCCAAGTGGAGTGGTTTTGGCACTGGAAGACCGCTGCTGGCCAATTCGAATATTGCCATTCACCCACACACTCAGTTCCCCAGGCATCACATACACTTTCAGGCATATGTGCTGCCAGAGCCATCATGTTGCATGGTAGCTGAAAATGGCTTGGGCGCTGAACTTGTCTCTGGATGTGGAGTTGTTAGCGCCTGGACTGAGGATCTGCATCCTTGTTTTGTGTGGGTGCTCAACATGCTTGATTGCATCATCCTGGGCTCCATGGACATTGGACAAGAAGTGACCAAACAGGGTTTCCCTCTAGATCTGCTCGACAAGCTGATGGTATGTGAAGTGAATGAGCCAAGTGGAGTGGTTTTGGCACTGGAAGACCCCTGCTGGCCAATTCGAATATTGCCATTCACCCACACACTCAGTTCCCCAGGCATCACATACACTTTCAGGCATATGTGCTGCCAGAGCCATCATGTTGCATGGTAGCTGAAAATGGCTTGGGCGCTGAACTTGTCTCTGGATGTGGAGTTGTTAGCGCCTGGACTGAGGATCTGCATCCTTGTTTTGTGTGGGTGCTCAACATGCTTGATTGCATCATCCTGGGCTCCATGGACATTGGACAAGAAGTGACCAAACAGGGTTTCCCTCTAGATCTGCTCGACAAGCTGATGGTATGTGAAGTGAATGAGCCAAGTGGAGTGGTTTTGGCACTGGAAGACCCCTGCTGGCCAATTCGAATATTGCCATTCACCCACACACTCAGTTCCCCAGGCATCACATACACTTTCAGGCATATGTGCTGCCAGAGCCATCATGTTGCATGGTAGCTGAAAATGGCTTGGGCGCTGAACTTGTCTCTGGATGTGGAGTTGTTAGCGCCTGGACTGAGGATCTGCATCCTTGTTTTGTGTGGGTGCTCAACATGCTTGATTGCATCATCCTGGGCTCCATGGACATTGGACAAGAAGTGACCAAACAGGGTTTCCCTCTAGATCTGCTCCACAAGCTGATGGTATGTGAAGTGAATGAGCCAAGTGGAGTGGTTTTGGCACTGGAAGACCCCTGCTGGCCAATTCGAATATTGCCATTCACCCACACACTCAGTTCCCCAGGCATCACATACACTTTCAGGCATATGTGCTGCCAGAGCCATCATGTTGCATGGTAGCTGAAAATGGCTTGGGCGCTGAACTTGTCTCTGGATGTGGAGTTGTTAGCGCCTGGACTGAGGATCTGCATCCTTGTTTTGTGTGGGTGCTCAACATGCTTGATTGCATCATCCTGGGCTCCATGGACATTGGACAAGAAGTGACCAAACAGGGTTTCCCTCTAGATCTGCTCCACAAGCTGATGGTATGTGAAGTGAATGAGCCAAGTGGAGTGGTTTTGGCACTGGAAGACCCCTGCTGGCCAATTCGAATATTGCCATTCACCCACACACTCAGTTCCCCAGGCATCACATACACTTTCAGGCATATGTGCTGCCAGAGCCATCATGTTGCATGGTAGCTGAAAATGGCTTGGGCGCTGAACTTGTCTCTGGATGTGGAGTTGTTAGCGCCTGGACTGAGGATCTGCATCCTTGTTTTGTGTGGGTGCTCAACATGCTTGATTGCATCATCCTGGGCTCCATGGACATTGGACAAGAAGTGACCAAACAGGGTTTCCCTCTAGATCTGCTCCACAAGCTGATGGTATGTGAAGTGAATGAGCCAAGTGGAGTGGTTTTGGCACTGGAAGACCCCTGCTGGCCAATTCGAATATTGCCATTCACCCACACACTCAGTTCCCCAGGCATCACATACACTTTCAGGCATATGTGCTGCCAGAGCCATCATGTTGCATGGTAGCTGAAAATGGCTTGGGCGCTGAACTTGTCTCTGGATGTGGAGTTGTTAGCGCCTGGACTGAGGATCTGCATCCTTGTTTTGTGTGGGTGCTCAACATGCTTGATTGCATCATCCTGGGCTCCATGGACATTGGACAAGAAGTGACCAAACAGGGTTTCCCTCTAGATCTGCTCGACAAGCTGATGGTATGTGAAGTGAATGAGCCAAGTGGAGTGGTTTTGGCACTGGAAGACCCCTGCTGGCCAATTCGAATATTGCCATTCACCCACACACTCAGTTCCCCAGGCATCACATACACTTTCAGGCATATGTGCTGCCAGAGCCATCATGTTGCATGGTAGCTGAAAATGGCTTGGGCGCTGAACTTGTCTCTGGATGTGGAGTTGTTAGCGCCTGGACTGAGGATCTGCATCCTTGTTTTGTGTGGGTGCTCAACATGCTTGATTGCATCATCCTGGGCTCCATGGACATTGGACAAGAAGTGACCAAACAGGGTTTCCCTCTAGATCTGCTCCACAAGCTGATGGTATGTGAAGTGAATGAGCCAAGTGGAGTGGTTTTGGCACTGGAAGACCCCTGCTGGCCAATTCGAATATTGCCATTCACCCACACACTCAGTTCCCCAGGCATCACATACACTTTCAGGCATATGTGCTGCCAGAGCCATCATGTTGCATGGTAGCTGAAAATGGCTTGGGCGCTGAACTTGTCTCTGGATGTGGAGTTGTTAGCGCCTGGACTGAGGATCTGCATCCTTGTTTTGTGTGGGTGCTCAACATGCTTGATTGCATCATCCTGGGCTCCATGGACATTGGACAAGAAGTGACCAAACAGGGTTTCCCTCTAGATCTGCTCGACAAGCTGATGGTATGTGAAGTGAATGAGCCAAGTGGAGTGGTTTTGGCACTGGAAGACCCCTGCTGGCCAATTCGAATATTGCCATTCACCCACACACTCAGTTCCCCAGGCATCACATACACTTTCAGGCATATGTGCTGCCAGAGCCATCATGTTGCATGGTAGCTGAAAATGGCTTGGGCGCTGAACTTGTCTCTGGATGTGGAGTTGTTAGCGCCTGGACTGAGGATCTGCATCCTTGTTTTGTGTGGGTGCTCAACATGCTTGATTGCATCATCCTGGGCTCCATGGACATTGGACAAGAAGTGACCAAACAGGGTTTCCCTCTAGATCTGCTCCACAAGCTGATGGTATGTGAAGTGAATGAGCCAAGTGGAGTGGTTTTGGCACTGGAAGACCCCTGCTGGCCAATTCGAATATTGCCATTCACCCACACACTCAGTTCCCCAGGCATCACATACACTTTCAGGCATATGTGCTGCCAGAGCCATCATGTTGCATGGTAGCTGAAAATGGCTTGGGCGCTGAACTTGTCTCTGGATGTGGAGTTGTTAGCGCCTGGACTGAGGATCTGCATCCTTGTTTTGTGTGGGTGCTCAACATGCTTGATTGCATCATCCTGGGCTCCATGGACATTGGACAAGAAGTGACCAAACAGGGTTTCCCTCTAGATCTGCTCCACAAGCTGATGGTATGTGAAGTGAATGAGCCAAGTGGAGTGGTTTTGGCACTGGAAGACCCCTGCTGGCCAATTCGAATATTGCCATTCACCCACACACTCAGTTCCCCAGGCATCACATACACTTTCAGGCATATGTGCTGCCAGAGCCATCATGTTGCATGGTAGCTGAAAATGGCTTGGGCGCTGAACTTGTCTCTGGATGTGGAGTTGTTAGCGCCTGGACTGAGGATCTGCATCCTTGTTTTGTGTGGGTGCTCAACATGCTTGATTGCATCATCCTGGGCTCCATGGACATTGGACAAGAAGTGACCAAACAGGGTTTCCCTCTAGATCTGCTCCACAAGCTGATGGTATGTGAAGTGAATGAGCCAAGTGGAGTGGTTTTGGCACTGGAAGACCCCTGCTGGCCAATTCGAATATTGCCATTCACCCACACACTCAGTTCCCCAGGCATCACATACACTTTCAGGCATATGTGCTGCCAGAGCCATCATGTTGCATGGTAGCTGAAAATGGCTTGGGCGCTGAACTTGTCTCTGGATGTGGAGTTGTTAGCGCCTGGACTGAGGATCTGCATCCTTGTTTTGTGTGGGTGCTCAACATGCTTGATTGCATCATCCTGGGCTCCATGGACATTGGACAAGAAGTGACCAAACAGGGTTTCCCTCTAGATCTGCTCCACAAGCTGATGGTATGTGAAGTGAATGAGCCAAGTGGAGTGGTTTTGGCACTGGAAGACCCCTGCTGGCCAATTCGAATATTGCCATTCACCCACACACTCAGTTCCCCAGGCATCACATACACTTTCAGGCATATGTGCTGCCAGAGCCATCATGTTGCATGGTAGCTGAAAATGGCTTGGGCGCTGAACTTGTCTCTGGATGTGGAGTTGTTAGCGCCTGGACTGAGGATCTGCATCCTTGTTTTGTGTGGGTGCTCAACATGCTTGATTGCATCATCCTGGGCTCCATGGACATTGGACAAGAAGTGACCAAACAGGGTTTCCCTCTAGATCTGCTCCACAAGCTGATGGTATGTGAAGTGAATGAGCCAAGTGGAGTGGTTTTGGCACTGGAAGACCCCTGCTGGCCAATTCGAATATTGCCATTCACCCACACACTCAGTTCCCCAGGCATCACATACACTTTCAGGCATATGTGCTGCCAGAGCCATCATGTTGCATGGTAGCTGAAAATGGCTTGGGCGCTGAACTTGTCTCTGGATGTGGAGTTGTTAGCGCCTGGACTGAGGATCTGCATCCTTGTTTTGTGTGGGTGCTCAACATGCTTGATTGCATCATCCTGGGCTCCATGGACATTGGACAAGAAGTGACCAAACAGGGTTTCCCTCTAGATCTGCTCCACAAGCTGATGGTATGTGAAGTGAATGAGCCAAGTGGAGTGGTTTTGGCACTGGAAGACCCCTGCTGGCCAATTCGAATATTGCCATTCACCCACACACTCAGTTCCCCAGGCATCACATACACTTTCAGGCATATGTGCTGCCAGAGCCATCATGTTGCATGGTAGCTGAAAATGGCTTGGGCGCTGAACTTGTCTCTGGATGTGGAGTTGTTAGCGCCTGGACTGAGGATCTGCATCCTTGTTTTGTGTGGGTGCTCAACATGCTTGATTGCATCATCCTGGGCTCCATGGACATTGGACAAGAAGTGACCAAACAGGGTTTCCCTCTAGATCTGCTCCACAAGCTGATGGTATGTGAAGTGAATGAGCCAAGTGGAGTGGTTTTGGCACTGGAAGACCCCTGCTGGCCAATTCGAATATTGCCATTCACCCACACACTCAGTTCCCCAGGCATCACATACACTTTCAGGCATATGTGCTGCCAGAGCCATCATGTTGCATGGTAGCTGAAAATGGCTTGGGCGCTGAACTTGTCTCTGGATGTGGAGTTGTTAGCGCCTGGACTGAGGATCTGCATCCTTGTTTTGTGTGGGTGCTCAACATGCTTGATTGCATCATCCTGGGCTCCATGGACATTGGACAAGAAGTGACCAAACAGGGTTTCCCTCTAGATCTGCTCCACAAGCTGATGGTATGTGAAGTGAATGAGCCAAGTGGAGTGGTTTTGGCACTGGAAGACCCCTGCTGGCCAATTCGAATATTGCCATTCACCCACACACTCAGTTCCCCAGGCATCACATACACTTTCAGGCATATGTGCTGCCAGAGCCATCATGTTGCATGGTAGCTGAAAATGGCTTGGGCGCTGAACTTGTCTCTGGATGTGGAGTTGTTAGCGCCTGGACTGAGGATCTGCATCCTTGTTTTGTGTGGGTGCTCAACATGCTTGATTGCATCATCCTGGGCTCCATGGACATTGGACAAGAAGTGACCAAACAGGGTTTCCCTCTAGATCTGCTCCACAAGCTGATGGTATGTGAAGTGAATGAGCCAAGTGGAGTGGTTTTGGCACTGGAAGACCCCTGCTGGCCAATTCGAATATTGCCATTCACCCACACACTCAGTTCCCCAGGCATCACATACACTTTCAGGCATATGTGCTGCCAGAGCCATCATGTTGCATGGTAGCTGAAAATGGCTTGGGCGCTGAACTTGTCTCTGGATGTGGAGTTGTTAGCGCCTGGACTGAGGATCTGCATCCTTGTTTTGTGTGGGTGCTCAACATGCTTGATTGCATCATCCTGGGCTCCATGGACATTGGACAAGAAGTGACCAAACAGGGTTTCCCTCTAGATCTGCTCCACAAGCTGATGGTATGTGAAGTGAATGAGCCAAGTGGAGTGGTTTTGGCACTGGAAGACCCCTGCTGGCCAATTCGAATATTGCCATTCACCCACACACTCAGTTCCCCAGGCATCACATACACTTTCAGGCATATGTGCTGCCAGAGCCATCATGTTGCATGGTAGCTGAAAATGGCTTGGGCGCTGAACTTGTCTCTGGATGTGGAGTTGTTAGCGCCTGGACTGAGGATCTGCATCCTTGTTTTGTGTGGGTGCTCAACATGCTTGATTGCATCATCCTGGGCTCCATGGACATTGGACAAGAAGTGACCAAACAGGGTTTCCCTCTAGATCTGCTCCACAAGCTGATGGTATGTGAAGTGAATGAGCCAAGTGGAGTGGTTTTGGCACTGGAAGACCCCTGCTGGCCAATTCGAATATTGCCATTCACCCACACACTCAGTTCCCCAGGCATCACATACACTTTCAGGCATATGTGCTGCCAGAGCCATCATGTTGCATGGTAGCTGAAAATGGCTTGGGCGCTGAACTTGTCTCTGGATGTGGAGTTGTTAGCGCCTGGACTGAGGATCTGCATCCTTGTTTTGTGTGGGTGCTCAACATGCTTGATTGCATCATCCTGGGCTCCATGGACATTGGACAAGAAGTGACCAAACAGGGTTTCCCTCTAGATCTGCTCCACAAGCTGATGGTATGTGAAGTGAATGAGCCAAGTGGAGTGGTTTTGGCACTGGAAGACCCCTGCTGGCCAATTCGAATATTGCCATTCACCCACACACTCAGTTCCCCAGGCATCACATACACTTTCAGGCATATGTGCTGCCAGAGCCATCATGTTGCATGGTAGCTGAAAATGGCTTGGGCGCTGAACTTGTCTCTGGATGTGGAGTTGTTAGCGCCTGGACTGAGGATCTGCATCCTTGTTTTGTGTGGGTGCTCAACATGCTTGATTGCATCATCCTGGGCTCCATGGACATTGGACAAGAAGTGACCAAACAGGGTTTCCCTCTAGATCTGCTCCACAAGCTGATGGTATGTGAAGTGAATGAGCCAAGTGGAGTGGTTTTGGCACTGGAAGACCCCTGCTGGCCAATTCGAATATTGCCATTCACCCACACACTCAGTTCCCCAGGCATCACATACACTTTCAGGCATATGTGCTGCCAGAGCCATCATGTTGCATGGTAGCTGAAAATGGCTTGGGCGCTGAACTTGTCTCTGGATGTGGAGTTGTTAGCGCCTGGACTGAGGATCTGCATCCTTGTTTTGTGTGGGTGCTCAACATGCTTGATTGCATCATCCTGGGCTCCATGGACATTGGACAAGAAGTGACCAAACAGGGTTTCCCTCTAGATCTGCTCCACAAGCTGATGGTATGTGAAGTGAATGAGCCAAGTGGAGTGGTTTTGGCACTGGAAGACCCCTGCTGGCCAATTCGAATATTGCCATTCACCCACACACTCAGTTCCCCAGGCATCACATACACTTTCAGGCATATGTGCTGCCAGAGCCATCATGTTGCATGGTAGCTGAAAATGGCTTGGGCGCTGAACTTGTCTCTGGATGTGGAGTTGTTAGCGCCTGGACTGAGGATCTGCATCCTTGTTTTGTGTGGGTGCTCAACATGCTTGATTGCATCATCCTGGGCTCCATGGACATTGGACAAGAAGTGACCAAACAGGGTTTCCCTCTAGATCTGCTCCACAAGCTGATGGTATGTGAAGTGAATGAGCCAAGTGGAGTGGTTTTGGCACTGGAAGACCCCTGCTGGCCAATTCGAATATTGCCATTCACCCACACACTCAGTTCCCCAGGCATCACATACACTTTCAGGCATATGTGCTGCCAGAGCCATCATGTTGCATGGTAGCTGAAAATGGCTTGGGCGCTGAACTTGTCTCTGGATGTGGAGTTGTTAGCGCCTGGACTGAGGATCTGCATCCTTGTTTTGTGTGGGTGCTCAACATGCTTGATTGCATCATCCTGGGCTCCATGGACATTGGACAAGAAGTGACCAAACAGGGTTTCCCTCTAGATCTGCTCCACAAGCTGATGGTATGTGAAGTGAATGAGCCAAGTGGAGTGGTTTTGGCACTGGAAGACCCCTGCTGGCCAATTCGAATATTGCCATTCACCCACACACTCAGTTCCCCAGGCATCACATACACTTTCAGGCATATGTGCTGCCAGAGCCATCATGTTGCATGGTAGCTGAAAATGGCTTGGGCGCTGAACTTGTCTCTGGATGTGGAGTTGTTAGCGCCTGGACTGAGGATCTGCATCCTTGTTTTGTGTGGGTGCTCAACATGCTTGATTGCATCATCCTGGGCTCCATGGACATTGGACAAGAAGTGACCAAACAGGGTTTCCCTCTAGATCTGCTCCACAAGCTGATGGTATGTGAAGTGAATGAGCCAAGTGGAGTGGTTTTGGCACTGGAAGACCCCTGCTGGCCAATTCGAATATTGCCATTCACCCACACACTCAGTTCCCCAGGCATCACATACACTTTCAGGCATATGTGCTGCCAGAGCCATCATGTTGCATGGTAGCTGAAAATGGCTTGGGCGCTGAACTTGTCTCTGGATGTGGAGTTGTTAGCGCCTGGACTGAAGATCTGCATCCTTGTTTTGTGTGGGTGCTCAACATGCTTGATTGCATCATCCTGGGCTCCATGGACATTGGACAAGAAGTCACCAAACAGGGTTTCCCTCTAGATCTGCTCCACAAGCTGATGGTATGTGAAGTGAATGAGCCAAGTGGAGTGGTTTTGGCACTGGAAGACCCCTGCTGGCCAATTCGAATATTGCCATTCACCCACACACTCAGTTCCCCAGGCATCACATACACTTTCAGGCATATGTGCTGCCAGAGCCATCATGTTGCATGGTAGCTGAAAATGGCTTGGGCGCTGAACTTGTCTCTGGATGTGGAGTTGTTAGCGCCTGGACTGAGGATCTGCATCCTTGTTTTGTGTGGGTGCTCAACATGCTTGATTGCATCATCCTGGGCTCCATGGACATTGGACAAGAAGTGACCAAACAGGGTTTCCCTCTAGATCTGCTCCACAAGCTGATGGTATGTGAAGTGAATGAGCCAAGTGGAGTGGTTTTGGCACTGGAAGACCCCTGCTGTCCAATTCGAATATTGCCATTCACCCACACACTCAGTTCCCCAGGCATCACATACACTTTCAGGCATATGTGCTGCCAGAGCCATCATGTTGCATGGTAGCTGAAAATGTCTTGGGCGCTGAACTTGTCTCTGGATGTGGAGTTGTTAGCGCCTGGACTGAGGATCTGCATCCTTGTTTTGTGTGGGTGCTCAACATGCTTGATTGCATCATCCTGGGCTCCATGGACATTGGACAAGAAGTGCCCAAACAGGGTTTCCCTCTAGATCTGCTCCACAAGCTGATGGTATGTGAAGTGAATGAGCCAAGTGGAGTGGTTTTGGCACTGGAAGACCCCTGCTGGCCAATTCGAATATTGCCATTCACCCACACACTCAGTTCCCCAGGCATCACATACACTTTCAGGCATATGTGCTGCCAGAGCCATCATGTTGCATGGTAGCTGAAAATGGCTTGGGCGCTGAACTTGTCTCTGGATGTGGAGTTGTTAGCGCCTGGACTGAGGATCTGCATCCTTGTTTTGTGTGGGTGCTCAACATGCTTGATTGCATCATCCTGGGCTCCATGGACATTGGACAAGAAGTGACCAAACAGGGTTTCCCTCTAGATCTGCTCCACAAGCTGATGGTATGTGAAGTGAATGAGCCAAGTGGAGTGGTTTTGGCACTGGAAGACCCCTGCTGGCCAATTCGAATATTGCCATTCACCCACACACTCAGTTCCCCAGGCATCACATACACTTTCAGGCATATGTGCTGCCAGAGCCATCATGTTGCATGGTAGCTGAAAATGGCTTGGGCGCTGAACTTGTCTCTGGATGTGGAGTTGTTAGCGCCTGGACTGAGGATCTGCATCCTTGTTTTGTGTGGGTGCTCAACATGCTTGATTGCATCATCCTGGGCTCCATGGACATTGGACAAGAAGTGACCAAACAGGGTTTCCCTCTAGATCTGCTCCACAAGCTGATGGTATGTGAAGTGAATGAGCCAAGTGGAGTGGTTTTGGCACTGGAAGACCCCTGCTGGCCAATTCGAATATTGCCATTCACCCACACACTCAGTTCCCCAGGCATCACATACACTTTCAGGCATATGTGCTGCCAGAGCCATCATGTTGCAATCGACACCAGCAAAGGTCTTCAACAGCAGCAGCAGAGGCTCGGACTGCTGCAACAGCCTGAGGTTTGGGTGTGAGCCAGGGAAGGGTAATAGCATCTGGAGCTCTGCCTTCCAGGGGCAGGCCACAAAGCCCAAGCCTATGGGGGGTACGCTCCTTTTACCATCGCTTCCTGCAGAGTTCCAGCCCTCTTGAGCAACTCAGGGCAAGCGCCTTGAAAATCTGCTGAATTGTGCTGGAAGTGGCACACAGTAGTCCTGGGTGCTGAGAATGGCACATAAGATAAGCGCCCCAAATATTACCGCGCTGTGTGGCCAGTGCATCTCAGTGAGCAGATGAAACTTCCAGCGGGGGTCTAGAATCCCCACACCCTGATACCTGTGGCATCCGTGGGCAACACAACCAGCAGTTGGGCTCTGAACCACCGCGCCGGAGAGTAGAGAGAGAGGTTGGTCCCGCCTGCAGAAAAAATATGCCTCTGCAGCCCACAGGGGTACACCAGGAGAGGCTCTGAGCACTGGGACGAGGTGGCCACTGTTGACGCTGCCGCAAGCAGGAGCCAACTTCACATAGATGACCTTCATTGCCACTCATCGCCTCTCACCCCGCTGTTCTGAGCTATGCGGCATACACACAGGATTGCTCTGAAACTCCTGCGCCCACACTGACATATGTGCAAACTCGACCGCCGAAGTCTCTTTAACAGGGCGCCTGCGGTCACTCCTTCCACTGTTTTCTAGTCCTGTTGTGAGTGTTGGAGTCACAAAAGGAGGGCTCTGACACCCACAAACCCCCACCCCACCTTCGATTGGTGGAATCAACTGCACAAAGCCACGCCCCAGAAAGTGCCTCACCCACAGTCTGTGTGTGGGAGACACACCAGGTTGGCGCCTATGAAAAACCCTGTAGTCCCTGACACGGAGAACACAGGGAGCGAGATGGGAAAAGCACATAATACCTTCACGTCTGTGGATTCCCGTGCAGAGGGCACACCCATGAGAGCACCTTCATCCTCCACGCCCTGGGGATCGGCTTGGCCATGCCACACCTGTAGAAGAGGTGCCCAGAGAGTGTGCCCTGGAATCCACAGGCGCGCCCAAGGTGGTGCCTACACGTCCCGAAGGCACTGAGGAACGCACAACGGTGCTTTTGAAAATTGCCACGCCCTGCCAACACCACGCCTGCAGGCGGGGACTCAATCTCTTACAGGACAAGCACCTGAAGCTCCCCTCTCAACACCCGGGAGCGCCAATGGCCCACCAAAATGCACCAACGCAATGGGAAAAAAAAAACACCAATGAAAGAGTGTGCACCTCCCAGATGAAAGAGCAGCACCCCACCGAACAAGGGCCAAAAGCCATAATCAAATCGGAGATGCGAGACTGTAAGACATGAAAGAAAGTACTCGAAAAGGAATTGATGAAAATAATGCTAAATTTATCAGAGATGCAGGATATGAAGAGGGAAGACTTCAAGAACTGCATAATCGTCCGAAATAACACAATCAAACCAAACTGGACGCCCAGGAGCATAAAAATTGAGCCGGATCAACAGAATAATGCAGCAGAGGAAAGGATCTCTGAAAACAGGAAGACACACAAATGAAGGTGCCCATCGAATTAAACAGACTGCGAGACAAGGCCTCAGCAAAACATAATAAATGATGCAAGAAATGAGGATTACCTTAGATAATTGATTATCTCGGGTATCAGTCGGCCTCCCGAGGGGAGTAGAAAGAGGAGATCAGGGAATGCAAGCAGTGCTGTGAGAAATTTACAGGAAAACTTCCAAAACACTTTGGGAACACGAATCCAGCCCACATACAGGATGGACATAGAACTCCACAACAGAAATGATCGCAAAGAGATCTCACCCAGACACACGGATGCTCAAGTTCTACTCCAACGAAGACAAGAAAGAATCCTGAGACAAGTAGAGATAGAGAAAAGATCACCATACAGGGGAAAACCCATCAGAATCACTGCTGACTTCTCTGAAGAGACCCTACAAGCAAGGAGTGAATTAGTACAAAGATCTTCCTTAAGCCCTGAACAAAAACGACTTGTAACCAAGAATAATTCTACCCAGGCAAAGATCTCATTTGTATTGAGAACGAAATCAGATGCTTCCATAGCAAGGAAAAACTTGAAGAATATGTTTACACAACACAGCTCTGCAGAAAGTATCTCCTTAGAAATGCGCTAATCCCGGAAAAAAAGGAGGCAAACCACAATGCAATAGATGTCAATAAGAAGGTTCTCAAACTAAAGCCACACAAAACAAGTGGCAATAATTTACACAGATAAACAACACACACACAACACAATCACATGGCAGGGCAAAATTGCACCTCTCAATTTTAACTCCTCAACACAAATGGTCTAATTCACAATCAAGACAGAGATTAATAGAATGGATCATCAAACAAGACCAACCTCTGTTGCCCTACAAGAAACACATTAACAGAAAAGATGCAAAGAAACTGAAACGTGAAGCGGATGGAATTAAGATATTTCACGCCATTGGATGGAGAAAAACAAAACTGGGTAGCTGTGTAATTTCAGACGAGATAGATTTCAATACTAAACTAACATCAAAAGAGGACAGGGAAGGCATTTTATACTGGTTGAAAGGGATGTCCATCAAGAAGCAATCAACCCAATCATTAACTGTTTATGACTCACCAAATCTCAGAATCGACCACATGATAGGAACAACCATGATATAGCGACACAAAAGCGAATCCTAAATAAGCCTCCAAAACTTAGTATCATACCATGTACCCTCTCAGACCACCATGGATGAACTGGAGAATCAAAAATCAAACTCCCCCAGGAAATGTATAGACACTCTTGGAAAATGAACAATTATGCTATTAATTACGAGACAATGGGTCAGAGAAGAAATTAACAGATGAGATCAAAAAATTTGGAAAACCAATGAAAAACTCTGATACAACTATCCAAAACTTGTGGGCACCGCCAAAGCAGTGCTACGAGGTAGATTCATCGCAAATACTCGGAAGCGCTTGGTCAATGGCCCAAGAAAGATGCCAACTACAGGAACTACCACACACCTCCAGGATTTCTGGAAAAACAGCAGCAGAAGAGTCCACGCACAATAGGAAACAAGAAATCATCAAAACTAAGGTGAGTGAGAAAACCAAATAGAAATCAAAAAAAACTATACATAAAATCAACAAACCAAAAGTTGTTATTTTTAAGAAAATAAAACAATATAGTCACTCACTGGCCGATTGACCAAATAAAAAAAAAAAAAAAAACAAGAAAAAAACAAGAGAAAGTGAGAATCAACAGCTTAAAAGAATGAAAAAGGCAACTAACAACAGACACTGCACCATTAAGAAAATAATTATGAAATATACTACAAAGAATCTGTACCTCCAACAAATTTGAGGATACCAAGGAAATAGAAAAGTTCTTGGACCTCCCACCACTTACCAAAACTTTAGGTCCTTGAGGCAACTGAAGAATTAAATATACCCATAACGAGGGCAGGATTCGAAAAGAGTCATCAAGGTATCTCCCAACTGAAAAAAAGCCCGGCCAGACGGCTTATACAGAATTCTACAAACATTCCGAACAGAACTAACCCCATTCCTCTACAAAGCTCTTCAAAACAATATGGAAGGAAGGCCAACCCTTCCAAACTCATTCTATGAAGCCCACTTCACCTTAATCCCAAAACCAGTACAGTAGATACCATCAGAGAGGAAAACTGAGACCTTATTTGTCTTCTGTATGAACATTGATGCTTAAAATTCTCAACTAAATCCTAGCAATAGAATTCAAAAAAATCTTCAGACAGACTCATTCATCCGGATTAAGTATGGATTCATCCCTGCGAATGCAAGATGGTTAACATTTGGGGAAATCCATAAATGTTATAACCACATCCAAAACTTGCCAAAACAAGATACCACATAGATTGTTTCAAGAGATGCAGAAAAAGCCATTCGACAAAAATCCAACACCTCCTCATGTCCCCTAAAAACTCTAGCCAAGCGTAGGCATAGATGGGAAAATCCACAAAGCATAAACAAAGCCAATTTGATGTAGAAAACCCAAACGCCAGTCTCACCCCCTCCCCTACTAGAATGGAGAAAAGCTAGAACCCTTCCCACTGAGATCTGCGAACAAGACCAAGGGTCGCCCGACCCCTATCACCACTGCTATTCCAACATGAGTCCTAGATGGTACTTGCAGAGGGCATAAGACAAGAAAAGAAATCAATAGGCATACGCATAGGAAACGAAGAAGTCAAGCTCTTCACAATATGCAGAGAACATAATCCTATACATAATGAAAAAACCAGGAGACTCAATACAGAAACTAACTAGAACTTAACGACGGAAGCTTTGGCAGAGTGGCAGGGTAGGGAACAAAAAAAAAATTGTTTTTAAAAATGAACGAAAATCAACAGCCATAAGTGTACGCAAAACAACACCAAGTATGGAGAAAGATCTAACCAACAGTGATACTCAAATTCAATACAGCAGAGAGAAGTGTGAAGTATCTGGGAATAAATCTAACCAAAAGTGTGAGGAGACTCTATTCGAAGAAAACTACAAACTATTCAAAAAAAGAAATTGAACCCAAAAGGACCCTTCAAAAGAATGGAATAAACATCCCATGCTCCTGGATAGGCAAAATCAATATCAATTAAAATGTCTATACTATCCACAAGCAATATACATTTTCAAATCGCAATTCCAATCAAATTTGCCCAACACGCATTCTTCACGTGTTTAATCTGGGACTACAATGATTCAAAAGTTTCATGCCTGGAAACACACCAAACCACGAAAAGCTAGCAACCAACCTGAAGAATAAGAAGTATTAGCAAGGGGAATCCCAATCCCGGACCTCCTGGACATACAATAGAGCAGTGTGGTTATCTAAAACAGTCCTGGTACTGGCACAAAGACAGATAAAGCGAAGATACAATGGAATAGAATAGAAGCACAAAAAAAAACACCAAAAGGGAACCCACACAGACTAACAGCCAATTAATCTTTGGACAAAAGACCAATGTACAGTCCAAAAAGCAAGTGGGGAGAGCCTTCTTAGTACCATGTTGTTGGGACAACTGGCTGATAGGCCAGTAGAAAACAAAAAAGATAGACCCACATCTACTCACCATACACTAAGATCCAATCTTACATGGATAAAAGACCTAAACCAACATCCAGAAACCTTCAAACTCTTGCAAGAAAAATGTAGTGGAAATACCCTGCAAGGCCTAGGAGTAGGTCTCTGACCTTTTCTAAGAAGGACAAAACTCAAAAGCAATAGCAGGTGAGAACCGAATAAACAAATGGGACCCTCATCAAACCTAAGAAGCTTCTGCTACAAGCAAGGGAAACAAACAACAATAGTAAAAAAAGAGCAACCCACAGAGTGGGAGTAGCAGATCTTTGCAACACTACGTTATAGGCGATACGGGGGCAAATTTCCAGGATATACAAAGAACCTTCAAAACAACCAAAAAACCAAAAACAAACAAGCCACTCAAGAAATGCGGCACGCGCGGAAATGGGCAAACATTTCACAAAGGTTAACAAAGTCCAAATGCGCAAACAAACACTATGAAAAAATTGCCTCCAGTTCCCTGGCAATAATGGTAAATCCAAATTAAGAAACACTTGATGAGTGTATCCACCCTTATAACAACCAGTAAGAGAGTGGCCCACGTAAACAAGAACCCCAATGACGCTTTGCTGTCGCAGGATGTGCGGGTAAAAGGGAACCCTTACTCCACTGCCGGTGCGAGCTGCAAATTGGTACAGCCTTTTTATGGAAATCAGTACTGGAGAACATCTCAAACAACTGCAACATCTGCATACCATATTGACCCAGCAATAAGCACTCCTCGGAATATTATCCAAAACAAACCTGTTTCACACGACACAACCAACATGCATCCCTATGTTCATAGCAGCATCAATCAGTAATTGGCAAAACACATGGAAGCACCCGAAATGCCCATCAGGCAGGAAGATTGGAACTAAGAAAAGCCTTGGATCAATGTACTCCATGGAAAACTACTCAGCTATTAAAAAACAGAAACAAACCGAAATGCGCGTTACTTGTGGCAAAATGGGCCCCAACCTGGAAAACTATAATGCTTAGGGGAAATGATCGCGAATCCAAAAGATTAGATCCCACATGTTTGCCTTTGATTTTTAAACCGTAATATTTGTTTGGTTGTTGGTTCTTTTTTGAACACTGTCCTTGAGAACTTGCTCTCAAACCCAGATGGTTTCGAAAGAATTGCGAACTTGCATTATTTTTAAACCATTATTGGTTAACTCAATACTATGTCAATTAATTCCATAATGTTGTATATTGACACTGAGAGTTTTGTTGGGGCTTTGGAAACTGACCGGATACTTTTACTTGTGTTAGCTCTACCTTCAGACCAGAGAAGGTCTCCCACAGAGGCCATGAACTATATTCTGGACAATAAGACGCTGGACTTTAAGCTAGGTAAATGCTTGGCAATGAAGGGGAAGCTGAACTGAACTTGAACTTGTGGTTATGCAGACAAGGTGGAGTGAATCCACTATATGGGGGAAGGGGTATGGGGAGGGGATGGGGGGAATCCCCATGTGCCCTATAAAACGGCATCATCATAATACAATGTTAATAACAATGAGTGAAAATAAGATTTTTATTTTAAAGTGTAACCAAAAAATAAAACATTTTATCAAGGATAAACTGGTATAGAAATAAATTTGGTGCGGAAGACGTTGTCAGTATGAAAGTGGCCCAGATTGGGCTGGACTGCAACAACCAATCGTTAGTGTGGAACACAGGGATGGAAAACAGAACTTGACCCAGCAATTGGAAACCACAAGCATGTGCATAAACTGATTTGGACAATGGACAGTGTCAGACCCTGTACAGGCAAGCAATACAATGGGGATCAGGCTGCTGTATCACCTCAGATTGAAGTTTTCTATTTGTAGATCCCTCCAAAACTGAACATGCTGATCTCAGGACTTATCAAAGACATCAAAATGTATCTAGTTATAAAAATATATCTAGAATCCAACGTTTACACCTGTTGCAAGGTAAGATGGAGGAACCAAATGCCTCTCTATGTTCTAGATATTAACGTACCAGACAGAATGGCTTGGTTCACAACTGAACATGGAATATCAGTCAGCACTCAAACCTGGGGGGTCAAAGGGGACCAGAAGCAGCCCTGCCCCACATTTTAACCATTGATGCTGAACCAAACACCGATTGCCACGTGCATGCAGAGACATTATTTTCTGGATGTGTGAATTTCAATGACAAATGATAACAAACCAAAGCATTAGGGATCATTTGTTGAAAAGGTTTTTAGTTGCTAACCAAATAGGAGACCAGAGAGCACCCACTGTTTGATTCAACCTGGGCCTAGGGCTATGGCAGGAAAAAGGCAGATTGATGTGGAAAAAAACGTTTCGGGAAACTTTCTGGCTTGGCGCCTTAATCGCTGCAGTACCTAGGAAGAGGCATGCTACAGGCTATGAACTACTTGTCTCCTGTCTTGAGGAAAAGCCAGATATACAGTTCCATCAGCATATGCTGTGCTTGAGAATCACACTAGGGCTTGGATGATGCTTTTGACAGTTAAACCTAGTCCCTAGGCTGCAAGCCTGAGTCCTCACTCCTGCAACCACCTGGGAGACAACAGACAGAAGCACCTGACTCCAGGCTTCAAATGTCCCCTCAGCCGGGTGCTCTGGCGTCCCATTTGAGCCAGGGAACTGCACATTGCCAGCATCCTGCATTCCCTCCCTTTCTTGCTCTTTCCCTTTGATACTCCCCCCACCTTTAATCTGCCTATCCCATAAACATCAAGCTATCATATGTGTGTGAGTGTGTGTGTGTGTGTGTGTGTGGTGTGTCATGTGTGTTTCAGTTCAATGAGGAGTTTAGCAACGTATCAACTGTGGGGCTGGCGCTCGCATGCTCAAAGGCTAATCTTCTTGCACCCATAAGCGACAGCGTCCAATAGCGGATGCTTGCTTCAAGGCTTGGCGCGCTCTAACTCCCTTCTCAGTTCCCTGCTAGAGAGGTTGGGAAAGTGACAGAGGATGGCTATGTCCTTGAGTCCCTTGCCCTCACAAGGGTGACCATGAGCAAGCTCCTGGCTTAGTGCTTCAGATTGTGACTCAGCCCAGGTCCCAGGGGAAGCCATCTGGGGCGATGAAGCAGCAGACAACAAGATCTTTCCCTCTCACCAGCTCATCTTCCCTCCTGAAAACTGCAGTTCCCACAACTAACCAAAACAGATTCTACAAACAGAAGAAATTCTAATTGCAAATCCTAAAGCATATCTTGCAATTGTTGACTGAATTTTGAGCAAATATTTTCCACATATTCATCGAACACACTCCAAGTGCTGGCATCAGTACGGCATGGGACGATGGCCTTTTGACACATATACAGACATTTGCTAGGCTTCAGAGATCATGGCATCTGTGGATAGAGCAGGATTCAGGAGCACTCTGGCCTATTGCTGCTCTTAGCACCTGGCAGCTTAACGCAGTGGCTGCAGAGGCAGCTCAGCCCCATGTCTATTCAAAGCAGTCTGGAAGTGCAGGCAGGATCTTGGGCTCGACAGAGCATGGGGTGAGTAGGGACACACGGGCTCTGCCTGGGGGTCATGGCAAGAGCTGGACCATGCCTACAATCTCCTGTTCCTCTCTTGCTCCCTCCAGGAGTCCATGTTCTACCAAACCAGAGAACCAGATGTGGCTGCTCAACGACCACAGTGTGTTACCGGGAAACATCAGTTTCTCTGCCTCCCAATCTGGAGCATTCCACAGGAGCAAAATTGTGGTGGACAACTTATCTCACAGTCTACAGGTCTGCGACTGATGCAACAGTCTCCCAAGTGTTGCCCACACCCTGTGCACGAGCGTGCAAGTCTCTGCAAGAGGCCGGCACTCCAGCAGATGCTCAAGTGCTATTCCATTAAAAAGAGGGGGGAAGTGTATACTGGCAAAAGACTAGAAGACTAGGAAATGAGGCCAACTAAACCGAAATGCACCAAAAGACATATGTATTAAAGATCTGTAACATTCCATGTCAAAATGAACCAAAATGGTGGAGAACATAAGAAGTGTTTTTTGTGGGGTAGGAGGGGAAGCTTATGGATGCTGGACACTCATAGGATTGCCTCTCAGCTGCCACAGTCGTATTAGCTCCAGATCACAGTACATCAACAGCATTGCAGGATGTGTTGAATGAACAAGAAGATGATAGCACACCAACTTTGGTGGCCATGATCAAGTGAGATATCAAAGCTCTAAACTTGAGCTGCAGCCTCGGCCGTCATTCTTGCTTCAGTCACATAACCCATTGTGCTGTTCTGGTGACAGGGAGCATTCTTATTGGATGCATCTCTGAAGTCACGGGGCTCTATGGTCATACAAGCTGTCCAATTAGTAGCTGTCTGGTCACAACAGCCGCCGAATCTGCCAGCCTCGCATTCTAGAAATGCCATGGTGAGACAGGTCCTCTGCCTACGGGAGACAGATGGTAAGTGGCCTCAAGTTCGGTTTCTGTGGTTTTTTTCTCCACATGCCATGACAGGGAGGATGTTCAGCCTCCATGGAAGTCAGCAGATCATGGAGTGTAAGGGGCTGGGTGTTCCATAAGTGTGAGTGTGCGAATCTGCTGAAAATGTTCTGAAGCCTAGGGCTTTGTCAACACTGGTACTTATGAAAGTGTTTCACTTTTCATCAATTGAGAATCTCCAAGGATCCAAAATTGATCCTAGTTCTCCATTCGGAGTCTTGCACCCAAGCTGAGTTTCTCCCCAAGAAATGCATGTCCCAGACTACTTTGCATAATCAGTAATGTTTATTCAGTAGGCAGGTAAACTAACCAGCTGGGGTAACTCTCCTTTCCTTTAGAGGTGACCCAAATGTGAGAGTTAGGAGGGCTTTTATGTAAAATGATACCCAGTACATCCCCCCCCCCCCCCCCTGGGAAGCAACGTAAGTTGGGCGGCAACAGGAGGGCTGCCCCGGGAACCATTGGTGGCCATAGGTAGCCACAGGAGGCCACCATAAGGAATAATGGTGTGAATAAATCATTCCTTGAAGCCAACAATTGCTGACAGGGCATGTTGCTCCTTGTGATCTGGCCCAAAAGAGGCAGCTGGCAAAGCATTTTGTATAGAAGAATAGAGAGCAGAGTTAGCAATCTTGTGCAGGCTGAATCAAACGGACTCCAGTTGGTGATTGGATTTTACATTTCCCCTCTTCTAGTAACTAAGTCAAATGCATCATTATCATTACATTGTGTTACACTGAGATCTGAGGACCCATTAGTCACACAGTACTGAATTTTGTTTATACCGTCAGCCAAGCAATTACACAATAATACAAGGGTTGTATCATTTGTCCTAAAAGCAAAAACAGAAGGGGGCCAGAGATGGTCATAACCAAGTGGTGACCAGGTGATGAGAGAATAGGCTCTCAAATCAGTTTGTTGGTTGTGTCTTAGCTCTTTTCTTTCCTTGAGACAGTTTCTGACTAGAGATAGTCTTTTCACATTATTCAGGAGTGATGTGTATAGAAGTAGCAGGTTTCTCCCAGGGCCATACAAAGGCCTCCTTGCTTTAAAAACAGATCTATTCCTCATCTGTTTGGAGGACCAACTTAGCAAGGAGTTTAAGGAAGATTTTAGTTGGACATTGAAGTTTCTTATTCAGAGAATATTTACCTATATGTGGAAGTTTTTTGCTTCCAGTTATGAGGCTAGCCCCTCCAGGGCTGTGGATCCAGATATCCCAATCGAACATAACTGGTACTAGGGGCAGGGGCAGCCCTCTTTTTTCGGTGGGCCGTTCCCAGTGTATTCTTCTTCCTGTATAATCCTGTCTTGAAAGGCAGGAGGTGATTCCTCATAGTACAAGCTAACCATGATCCTTCTGAAGCTACTAGGTAACTATTATCTACAAGGTCCCCAAGGCATGAGTTTGTATAGTTGGCTGCATGAATTTTGATATGGGGACTTACCGATATTAAGCTCCAGTATTTAAGAAACAGGTAACTCATCCTCCAAGATCCCAAGAGTGAGCTTGGGTTCCTTACCCCACCAGCAAAGCACCTGGGCATGGGTTTGTTCAGCCCTACATTGTGGATATGTTGGGGTAGTTGTTCTGCAGTGCTGTTGGTGACAATGCCTACATAATGGTGGTTCAGGGTTGACCACAGGCCAACAATCCCTGGTGTCACTGGAATTTGATTGCAATTAAGAAAAAGAAAAACTGAGTACTAACATATTTAAGAAAGAAATTTACTTACCTTCTAAGGGTGACCTGTTGCTTGCAGTGCTGTATTTACTCTATGGAAGAGGTACTGAACTGCGGCTGGACCAGAAGCCCATGTGAGGTATAATCTAATCTACTGGGGCCAATTGCGATGGTTGGCAAAATTCGGACAGACACGTTTTACGGTAAATAATTGCATCTGGCTCCAAACCGGCCAATACATGTCCCAAACTATCATGTGAATCCTGTGTTCAGTGCAATCTGTAGTTGTATTTTTTTAACCTGAATTTATAGGGTACATTTACTACTTTAGAGGTCGCAGAGTTGTTTCTCTTTTTGAAGGCAATATAACTGTCTGGATTCGAGACACCAGGGGCTATTGTTTTGTAGCCCATGCACAGCAGTTATAGTCCCCAGTACTCACAATATGCGTTTTCATGATCAGGGCATATGTAAACTGGGTATTAAAAAATAATTGTTGTTCCATGTCTTTCCTCCCCACACATAGAGGATTAGTTGTAGACTATTCCAAAAATTGCCAAAGAGTTGAAAGCAAACTGCCAATATGTATGGGCCCCATAGGTGGAGACCTGCTTAACTGCAGTCCCATCTCTGTTTTTTAACTCCAATACAGTTAATCAATTGATGTAGGGAATGCGATATAGCCCCACCCATTCTATTTCTATTTAAGATCAACAACATTAATATTACATAGGTGCTAAAGAGTTTCTTTGATAAGTCTTATCTTTAGTGGGTCCCAAGAGTGTCTGACAATTCTCCATTTCTTACCTGATGTTTGAGGAACTTGGGGGCGCGATCACCGCATGCCAAAGAAAAATGAAGGCGGTAGTGTCCTGTGGGGTGGTGGCCTTGCTAGCTGCTCCCAGGAGCTGGGTGTCCTTTATTACCCTGAGGAGTCGATTGAAATCCATAACTTGATCCCATCTCCCTTAAATGGCTGTTGGAGAGTGGATAGGATCACAGGCACATGGTCCTATATCCAGACTGGCTTGACAGGGCTTCAGTTGATGTTCACTTGATCCAAAACATGGTAAACCTCCTCCGCAAAACAAGGAGGTGGGCCTGGCTGGGACAGCCTGCCTTCCAGGTTCAGATATCAGTTCCTTTTTGGCCAAACTGGAAAGCCCTACCAAGGACCTAATATACAGGCTGATCCCAGCAGAATCATTTGCAGGGGCTTATATATCTTCCCATCTTGGGCAAATCAGGTGGGGTTCTCCCAAACATAGTCTCAACATGGAGTAGAACCTTTATGCTGGAGTTATATCTGTTCTAAGTAGGACAAAAGCCAGCATGCCCACCCAATTTTTCACCAGTCTCTAGGATAATTTGACCAAGGTCTCCTTTAGGGGCTGATTTACTCTCTACCAGGCCAGAGCTTCGGGGTCTATAAGCACAATGTAATTTCCAATTTATCCCTAAAGCTTGGGCTATTCCTTGTGACACCTGGGCAATAAAGTCAGGGCTATGAACTGAGCCTTTATGGAGAGTCAGACCACACCGTAGCAACAATCTCATGTAACAATTTTCAGCAGTCATGGCGTTGCCAATTTCATCTTCAGTAGGAAAACTTCTTCCCATCCTGGGAAAGTACCTATTAAACACCAGTAAGTTTATATCCATATATTTCTTTGGACTTAATTCCAATGAAATCAATTTCCACAAACCCCCTGGCTCTGTTGCCGGGTTATTGATTTGCAGTTTTGTTGTTGGTCATGGCCCTGGGTTAACCGGAAATAAATCACACAATGTTCTACCACTCCTTCATCAGATGCGTTTAGTCCTCACATCTAAATCCTTTCCTGAGGACTCTGCAAGCTTTGTTTTGGCTAATATATGTGCTTTGATGGAGTTGCTAAGCCAGATGTTGCCCAGGGACTGTTGGAAGAAACCAGCCTACGTCCGGTTCTTGGTTACCAGTTCGGTTCTCGCTGCCTGGTTCCCCTCTTTTCTTGTAATCTATAGCAAAGATTTGGAAAGATATGGATCTGAGGAAGAATTTATAAATATAGGGAGTATGGCAGTTGCCCTCGTGGCCACTTCTCATTAGCCATGTCCAGTTCAGTATTATCACAAATGCAGTAGGGGAACCAACTAGCAGCTAATAGGCCGTGAGAATTTCCGTCTTTGTTTTTGTTTGCCTTCATACTGTAAGGGAGGCCTAATTGCCGAGTAGATGCACCATGTACATGAGCTGTAGCAAAGGCACACATACAGACATGTAATGTAGGAGGCCATAATGCAAGGAAACAGTGTGTGAATCTGAGCCAGATAGCCGGTGGCAGCTGACACATAACTCCACCTGAAAGAGGAACTCCAAGAGTCTGATGCAGACAATTCTTTTGTCTCTGAGAAATGCCTAACACAGCCTGGGTGTTTTTTGAATAGCAGTCCCAGATGACTCCTCAGGGCCATGACATGTGGTAGCTTGGCTTGAAAAAAGCACCAGAGGACAAACTAGGTGAGGGATGTCCATTTATTGAAAACATCATCTCAGCATATGTATAAAATGGAGGGGGGAAGGCAGGAAAGGTGGTCTCGATAGTACTCCCACCCTACACTGTATGTATCTTGCCAGTAGGCATGCCTATCTCTCTGGACATTCTAATCAAGTCCCCACTTACATTCTGTTAAAGGGTTGGGAGCTTAATGTTTTAGGCCATGTGCAGGTAGACCAAGATAAAGCTAGCACACTGGGCTGAAAGCTATGCCTATTGGGTATGATCATTACATGTGACTGGCAAACAGAATAAAGGTTACATTTCACTTCTCAGAGTTGCTTATCAGGGAAATTCTAGCACAGCTTCGCAGGGACAGGAGAAATTGGGATACAGCGTGCTACTACTCGGGATGTATGCCAGTGAACAGGCCAAGATGCAGTCTTTGTTAGCTGAGACCCACTCTCGGGGCTCTTGTCTTGGAACACAACAGGTGTACCATGTGCCTATGGCGTCCTGCTATGGAATAAGCAGGCAAAGATGCAGGAGCAATCTGCCATACTTATTTCAAGGAGAGACAGTGGCCAAAAAGGATCCACATTTGGCAGATCTCACAAAAGAATCTTGGCCTCTGCACAAGTTTCATCCTTCACACCTGGGTCTTTATCACTACAACTGCCACATGCATCTCTGGTATTTGTGATTCCAATATAATTCTCTAATAGGATGAGGAATTTTGAGATTCTAAAAAAGATAAATGTGTAAAGTGAGAAACATGGTATTTCAAGCAAATGTTATACACTGAGCATTTAGTATCAACATTAAATCTGAAAGCAGAATTCCCATTTACAACCTCACAGCAAAGGGAGATTACATACAACTTGCATCTTAATTATTTTAGTAAGAAATACCCGATTCTGAAATAAAATGGTACTCCTCATGTTTAATAAACACTTGCTGAGGACTTTCCAAAGTATGTTTCCACATCCATTGCCGTTTTACAATGTTTTATTTTGCACTCTTGCTAATGGTTCTTTCTTCATTCACTTTATAGCTCTGACAGACAATAATAACAGGTTTATGGCAGCTATTCTTTGTGATTACATTTTTTGTAGTGCTGAGGTCCGATGACTCTGCTAACGATTGACTTCAGAAAAATGATTTTTCTCGTCAATGCAGTATGTTTGCCCGTTTCTTTGAATATGCTAATTACTAATGCATGTATGCTTTGCACTGTGATCAAAACTTTTGGTGATTTTAACAACATGTAATACATTCATGCTTTCCTATGTGAATTCTGATGTCTTAACAACTTGACTGCTTGCACAGGATTTTCAACCCAATACATTCGTTGTTTTTCTTATCCTGTATTGAGATTTCTGATGGCAAATTAAACCTGTTTGGTAAGTAAAGCTTTAAGATACACAATGAATTCATAAGTTTTCTCCTGTGTGGATACTTTGATCTATGATTAGTGTGTGACATATGAGAAAAAGCTTTTACACACTCACGACATTCAAAAGGAGTTCTTCCACACTTTGGATTCTCTGATGTCTAATAATGTGTGCCACATGAAAAATCTTTTTCACACTCACTACATTCATAAGTATTTTCCCAGTGTGGATTCTCTGTGTCTAATGAGATCATATTTATTATATTCTTACATTTATTTCGTTATGCTTTAAAAATAAAGGTTTTCCACTCACTACATTCATACGTGTTTTTCACCTGTGTGTATTCTCTGGTGTTAATCAATATGTTGACTTAATCAGAACCTTCTGATTCCACACTCACACATTCATAAAATTTCTCCCCTTTTTGAGACCCTTCAGAATCTAAAGCAGGTGTGTGTTACGAGAATAAGCCTTTCTCACACTCACTATATTCATAAGGTTTTTTCACATGTGTGCATTCTCGGATGCCTAATGAGGTTGTGACTTACGAATAAAAAAGCTTGTTCCCCACTCACTACATTCATCCCGATTTTCCCCAGTGATGCCTTATTCTGATTGATGAATATTGAAACCTGAGTGGATACTAAAAGATTTGTCAACAATTCACGGCACTCATAAGGTTTTTTCACCTGTGTGCATTCTCTGATGCCTAACGAAGGAGTCCGACTTACGAATGAATAAGCGTTTTCCACACTCATCTACACTCAAAACGGACTTTCTCCAGTGTGGACTCTCTGATGATAACCGAACGGTCTGACTTATCAGGGAAAAAGCTTTTCCACACTCACTACATTCATAAGGTTTTTCCCCAGTGTTGGCTTCGCTGATGACTAAGTGAGTTTGACTTACGAATAAAAGCTTTTCCACACTCACTACCATTCAAAAGGCTTTTCCCCCGTGTGGATTCCTCTGATGATGATACGAAGTTCTAGAAAACCTTTCTGCAGGAAAGCTTTTACACACTCACTGCACCTCAAAAGGTTTTTCCCTGTGTGGACTCTCTGATGCCAAACGAGACGTCTGGCTTACTGCTAAAAGCTTTTCCACACTCACTACATTCAAAAGGTTTTTCACCTGTGTGGATTCTCTGATGACTAAAGAGTTGTGCCTTTCGAATAAAAGCTTTTCCACACTCATACATTCATAAGGTTTTTTCCCCTGTGTGTGTTCTCTGATGTCTAACGAGGTGTGACTTACTGAATAAAAGCTTTTCCACACTCACTACATTCATAAGGTTTTTCCCCTGTGTGGGTTCTCTGATGCCTAATGAGGATGACTTAATGATAAAAGCTTTTCCACACTCACTAATTCATAAGGCTTTTCCCCAGTGTGCTTTCTCTGATGATGAATGATTTGACTTGTGGCCAAAGGTTTTCCACAATCACTACAATCAATGGTTTTCTCCCAGTGTGGATTCTCTGATGTTCTTCATGCTTGACTTAAGAGAAAAACCTCTCCCACACTCACTGCATTCATAAGATTTTTTGCCCAGTGGTGCTTTCTCTTATGCCTAATGAGAGATAACTGCTGCTGAATGAAATTTCCATGCTCGGTGTATTCATACGGATTCTCTGCAATTTGAAGGATTTGAACTCTAATGAGTTCTGACTTCGGGTTCCTGATTTCTTTACATTCAATTTGACACATACAGATTTTCTCTGAGTCAGTTCTCTGTTTGGGGGTAAGGAAAGATGTATAGTGGCCAACATGAATTGCTTCTCCCACACTGACAGGTTGCTGATTTGCATAGGTCTTTGTATATAACTTGCTCACAAGTAAGGACTATCTTCTGCCTGCTGAAAGCTTTCTCTTTCCATTGTGTTCAAAGGACGCTGACAAATGTGGATCTTGTCAAGATGACTGAGATTTTTCTCACTCTCGAGGTTGTTCTCAGGAACAACTGAGGCATGCTTCTTTCAAATGGCATTTCATCAGACTTCCTATGGGATAACTGAGAAATTAAAATAAACTATGATGTCATTTCTCTCTCCTTTCAAAAGGCATTAGATCTCTGAGCCCTCCTGGGAGTTGCTTTCCTCCTCCCCTCTTCCAAGTTCAGCTGGTCCATTAACAAGTAATATTAGACTAGTTTCCATTTTCTGTTTCTACACCATGTTAAAGGAAAGATTCACTGAGCTTTCCTGGGTAACAATTTGGTTTGTGTGCACAATATGGGAGTTGAAAAGTATTTTGGCTCTTATACAAGACCAGTGAGCGCAGACTTAGGAAAAAGAAGATTCCACATCATTTGTACTGAGCCTGTGGAAATGACCTTATTACACATGCCTATGAAAAATATGAACACACCACGAACCATGCAATCTCAGCCACAACCTAGGTCCGGCTAAACCTCCAGATGGATTGTATTAGGAAAGGCCACAGCACACAGCAACGTGAAGTGGAAGGTGGACAGACTGACGCCAGGTTGCAACACATGCTGGTGGAAAATGAGTTGAGGCAAGCCGTGGCAGTCAGGGTGATGTTGGTGCTGGACTCCATAATGCCTTGTGTGAAGGAGATCCACTGGGTCCCTGGTAGCCTTGTCTGGGACCTTAGGCACAGCTGTGCCAATAAGCACAGTTTATGAACCCCAGTGGCTGCATGTGTGGTGGTTTCTGTTGCCTTGGCCTGAAGGCTTGGCTGGTCAGTGCAATGGGTCCTGGGTCTGAGTCTGGGAGATGGTGTGGCAGGCCTCAGATCACATGGCTAGGGATACTTTACATGCCTGCATGGTGGTGCTAGCTCAGTGAGCACTGAGGGTGGGCTCCCACTGGGCAGGATTGACTGGCCTCAGGTCTTGTAAGGCCGTAATCCTAGTTGAATAAGGCGTATTGGACAGCTGGTCTGGATTCCACATGCGACATTGGCAGCCCACTGAGGCCCTGGAAAGGCACATCCAAGCGGACAAGGCAAAGAAACAGATCCGGAATAAACTACCTCAGCCAAATGATGATAGCAAATTCTGGAGGAAAGAAGACCCTAAGGTCAACCATGTCAGCCAATGAACATTGAAAGGGTTCCGCTTGCTTGAATCAGTGAGATTGGACCCCATTCAGAACTATCAGAACCACGGGAAAGAAATGTTGGAGGGTGTGCCATATTGACACCCTAGTTGGTATCAGGGGTCCAGTACCCATCCTTAAGTACTAGGATGGTTGGGAGGCCTTAGTATAGCTTCTCTGAATATCATTTAGCCTTGACTAAAACAGGAAGGAAAAATAGAAGATTTGCAAATGATAATACCAATTTTAACACACATTGAGTGCAATTAAATCACACACACACACACACACCAACATACACAGAAACCCACTCATAAAAAAATGATTAAGTTGCATTCCCCCTAGTCCCACCCACCCATGATGTTGGAGGTGGGTGGAGTCTAGGCCTGCCTTGTACCCAATGTATCCACTCCCAGCGTACTCACCAGGAGGGCGAAGCCTTTTGAGCCCAGGAAGGCCAAGACTCAGCTCTTCACATAGTCATAGTGTTGGACCATAGAGCTATGTGGCTGGACTTAGCAAGACTCCACAAGATTTCTACTGAGCCATTGGAAATGACCCTTGGACACATGCCTCTGCCAAACATGAACACATCCACAACGTAACCTCCAGTCACTGTCTAGCTCCACCTAAACTCCAGACTGATTGTGTCTTTTAGGATGATGGGGGTGGGGGAGGAGATAAGAAGTATAACACTTAGGACCTTAGAGGCTTTAATCACCAACTACCTATTTTCACTTTTGCTCGCACATCCAATTTTCATTTTAGAAGCAAGTCTTCTGGGTCCTAACACTTGGGAAACTGTTGGAGGATTGACACAAGAGGCCAATTTTCTGCATGACTTGAAGCTCCTTCAGTGGATCCTGAATCTCAACTACCTGACATGGGACCAAGTTCTGGGCTCCTTTTTCAAACTTCACACTGGTTTTATCAGCATTGAAGGAGGGATGAGAGTCCAGACATCACCAATATTCACTTTGGTTGAGTTTTTATTGTTAAGCTGTGTTTATTATTTACTGGAAATTCAGATATACAGAGAGGATGTAAGACACACAAGAAGATTTCAAATGCTGACTCACATTCCAAAAATACACAACTGACCAGAGCTGTTTCAAAGCTAAATACTAGGAGCTTCTTCTGGGTTCTCCCACACAGATGTATAGCCATAAGCTTGTGGGGTGTCGTCACCAACTTTCCCAGACCACAGGCTGCTGAGGTCCATGCAGTGATGTGAAAGACCATGAAGGTTGAAGAAGAACTTTTCCATTGCAGGCAAGGCCACAAGGAATTTTCCGCTGCATGCTAAGGCCCAGCTGGATGTCTCTACAACCACCTGAAAGCAGTTCCATTTCCCTTTGCATACACACTGGACAAGCCACAGAGATATTTGAATTAGGCATTGTCTGTCACTGTGGAGTTGAATTTATGATTAGTGTGTGCTTAGAAGATGATGTTGGTGATACCATCTTAGCAAAGCGGTCTTTTTTATTCCTGCCTCCCTCAGCTGCCCCTCTGATCATATGAAAATCAAGGGAGTTAAGTCCCTACACCTAGCAGGAACCTAGGCTTGGGTTGTCCTCCTACATGGGCCACATGTAATCAAGGATGTTAAGTCCTTAGATGTAGTGAAATCTATTCTTTCCCTCTTTCATTAATCTTTAGGTCCCTCCTTCTGTGATGCACTTCCTCCCTAAACTGAATCAAGGACTAAGTTGAGCATCAGAATAGTAATAGGAATGTGTTACTGATTTGACATGTACCCAATCTATTGAGAACTTCCTCACCACAGGATTCGGACAGCTGATATCCTGCCTCAAGGTGAAATAATTGGTAGAACTATCCTTAGGAAGGCCTGCTTGACCAGGTGTGAAAAGTAGGTGCCAGAGTTGTGAAGGCTTCTGTACAAAGAAAGAGGACAGCTTTCTTGAATTGTCCATTATGATCCTGAAACTGTAGTGGTCCATTTATTTTGCTATGCCTACTCCAGGGTCCTTCTTATGTTCTGAACTTGGCTAATCTGGACACCTGCAATGGCAGAGAGCTGGATATTAAGTGGAGCTGCCAGGGCAGAAACCAGTGTCCGTATATGATCCAGTGCATGCAAGCTGAAGGACAGCCACTAGGCTATCATGCCATGCCCTCAGGTTTGATCTTTAGAAATGATTATGTGGATGACCCCCTCTATACTTTATACATGAGTATCAGAAAAAAGCCAGTTTCTTCAGATTTGTCACTCATGTGGCTTCCTACCTCGGAGAGCTGAACAGCCAAAGAATGGCCCGTGCAGATTTGAAGCTGTGTAGTAGCAGCTATT
Source organism: Ochotona curzoniae (assembly GCF_017591425.1). Classification (NCBI taxonomy): domain Eukaryota; kingdom Metazoa; phylum Chordata; class Mammalia; order Lagomorpha; family Ochotonidae; genus Ochotona; species Ochotona curzoniae. Next base: position 2,692 of record NW_024464979.1, on the reverse strand, counting down.
TCCTTGTTGGTTGAGAAAAACCACAATGGCAAGTGTCTTACACACAGGTTCCTGTACAGACAAGGAATGTTCATAGGACACTTAAAAATCTGAGACCCTTCTGAAAACATTGCTGTCTCCATTCAAAGGCGCATGATCTCCTCCCTCTGCTTCCTACATTCACCTGTTCACTTTCCAAATAAAACTCTGTCTGGAAAATGGAAAAAAAAAAAAAAAAAAAAAACAGAGAGAGAAGAAAAGGAAAGAATGAAATCCTATTTCTCAAGTCTCATTTTTGTACAATTTCCCTTTCATATTGTGTTTCATTTATGGCGAGAGATAATGCTAAGCATCTTTGTGGCAATGCAGCTCTCATTTTAGGTGTTCTATAATTTTTCAGATTACAACTTACCTGAAGATTATTTCTTGAACTTTCTGCTTAGCTCCAAGCAGCTCATTCTTTCCATGGGGATTGAAATGAGGAAAAGAGTAGTAATCATATGTATGAATCACATCTAAATGTTGTTTTTTCAATGCTCAAGTGAAGTCAATGAAATTTATTGCCATTCTAGATACAGCATATTTTAGTATTAGTAAAGATGTCGACATATATAAGCTTATTAACTAGGCAATATAGCTCATCTATGAATGCCTTAAACATAATACCCATCTTTTTAAATTAAAATTTCAATTATGTGACATTGTGTGTTTAACATAAAGTGGGATATGAGAGAAAATATGTCATAAAAATAAAATAAATCTTGGGGTATGTTACATCCAATCTCAGCCCTAGTTTGTCTTTTCCTGGCTACTCTGCTTCAAATACAACTTCCAGAGACAATGTATCTTGGGAGGTGGTAGATGTGATTCAAGTGTTTGGGATCAAAAAGTCAAATATATACCTTCTAATTTTGCTGACAGGCTGGCAAATTGCTAGAATAAACCTATTCATGGAGGACTATAGAATACCTGTGTCTCACCGGCTCTCCTTCTGGAAGAAACTCAAAGTAAAACTCAAAATATAATTCCAGTCAACATTTACTGAAAGAAGTATCAGCTTCCCTGCTGACTACCTGGAAGTCTCTGTTGACAGATTTCTCCACTATCCATGGTGCTGATTCTTGTTCCAACTTGAAGATCACATCAGGCTTTGTCATGGATATCCTGTAATGGAGAATGATGCAGATTTCTGAAATCAGCACTGGTCCTACCAACTACTACACTTTTAAACTCCTCTTTCATTATCAAGCCATACAGAAGTGTTCTTCTTGGGCATGACAGAACTCACTCACCCACAGACAGCAGATTGTTATAGGTCTCAGCATCACCTCCCTGTACAGGGTCCTCTGAGCATTGTCCATGTCTGCCATTCTTCCTGGGTAAAGTCCACAGCCACATCTTCAAAGGACACCAACACCTGTACAGCACATGTCTCCTCAGTTCTGGATCATTCAATAGAACACTGATAGTACATTCTCTGTATATCTAAATTTGCAACTTCTATGGACACAGTTTAATTTACAATTCATACAGCATCATAGTTAAATGAAAAATATTTTGTGCTATATCACTTTTGCAATTCCAATATGTACAACAGAATATTCCTTATTCTCTTAAATGTTATGTTCTCTAAAATTCTCATTCTAATGAACTGTGGAAGGCATTGCTAGAATAGCTCTCCAGTGGAAGATATCACTCTGTGTGTCCGTATTTGCCACTGTGCTTTTCAACTAAATTACGATACTAATCATATTGACATGGAGCCAAAATATTAACTCAGGACCTATAATACTAAGCTGTGTTTAATTCTTCCGTGTGTGTTCAATTTGCATCTTTTAGGGAATGCAGCTTAATTTACATCTATATGGCAACATAAGGTAAAACAAATAAACCATGTTGTCCTGTGTCATGCTTGCAATTCTGAAGCTACAATATCATTTATTATCCTGTATCAGATTGTTTTCTTTAATAAGCATAGAATGAGTTCACTATACAATATTTAGATACACATGAGCTAAACTCATGCTACATTAGATAATTAAGATAAATGCTTACTATTGTACAAGATAACGAGAAAAATTGTGTAGCTTACTAATGATTTCCTCAAACATAGAGATACTTAAAATTATAAAGCAATAATAAATTTCAATTTCCTGCTTCACAGTGAAATAATGAAATACTGAATACATTTTCAAACTTTACTTGCAGAGTAAATATTTCCTTCAGCTTTATACTGGAATTAAATATATATAATTATGATCATATATATCAAATAATATCACACTATACATACATACTCAAAAGACAAAACAATATGGAATAACATATACATGTAATTCTAGTGTATAACAAGAACACCACCAACTATGGCATACATATACATGTAATTAGTGTATAATATAACTACTTTTTTCTTTTTTTTCACTTTTGAGTATGCACATATTAAAACTTTCTACTTGTGTTTTCGCTTTACTTTGTATGAATAACATAAATAAACTGAAGTTTTAATTTCCACATAGTAAACTACAGCTTAGGAAGGAAACAAATGATAGTCTCATACAGAACTATCTTCTTCAGACAATTAGTTCATATTAGCCAGTCATAGCCTGCCAGCTGAAAAGAAGGTATACATATAAGATAAAATGCCATGCTGCAGCAAACTTAAATTTTTTTTAAAAAATATTTCGGAAGCCCTTTGCATCTACCAATTTTC